>NC_140974.1:37144563-37152063 GCF_056783735.1 Eptatretus burgeri | reverse complement strand
GCACCTGCCACCCACTGCACTCACATATGCGTCAGAGGCAGCGTCCCGGCGAGCCCCGAGCTCGCATAGTGTTGTGGGAGACCATGGATGCGCCTCGCCGATGGGTCGACCGCCTCAAGAGCCACCGCCGCTGCCGCCGCAGCCGCCGCGCCTCCAACCCCCGCTCCAGAACTAGCAGGGAGGTACATGCTGATCATCTCCCCCAGGTCAGGCCCACACGATCCGGCTGAGGAGGCCGAAGAAGCGGGGCCTGCACCAGGTGTGGAACCTCCACCGCCCCTTCCAAGTGGAGTTCCAACAGGACTTGGTTCACCTTTGACCGAAGTCCCCGATCCACCTCCGCTGCCACCCGGTGCATTTGGAGTGCTCGACCCACTACCCGGGGTCCCAGGTCCCAAACTTGCCTGCCCGTAGGCGCTGTACATCCCATTCATGTAGCCCTGCGCCGCGAGCATGTTTGCGTGGTGCTGTGCATGTGCCTGATGCTGTGATGCGTGGTGCAGGGCCGGGTGTCCAGTACCAGTGCCAGTCGAACCACCTGGAATTCCTCCAGGGGAACCACCACTGTTACCACCTGTGGAGCCAGGTGTCCCTCCACCATGCGAGGCATGGTGGTGGACCGCTGCTGCCGCAGCAGCTGCAGCTGCATGATGGTGATGATGATGGTGGTGGTGGTGAGGGTGATGTCCAGGATGAGCGTGGTGTGGATGACCTGGAGGAGGCCCGTAGCCACTGAGTTCATAGCGCTGTGCACTTGCAGGGTTGTGTCCATAACCATGGGCCACCACAGCTGCAGCCAGCTGCTCAGGCATCACGCCTGCATAGCCTGCTCCGGCCCAACCATTCATGCTATGATAGCCAGCGCTTGCCTCTAGACTTCTCTGTGAGCCCCCGAGGGCCGCAACCGAAGCACTGTTGCCCATTGCTGCAGCAACTGCTGCTGCCCCCAAATGCCCTCCTGGTGGGCTTCCACCACCACCTGGACCTACATGCCCCATTCCTCCCGGTCCAAGGAGCCCTGCAGGCAGGGAATACTTGTCCTTTTTCAAAAGAGTCTTGGTCTTGCGCCGAGGCCGATACTTGTAATCAGGGTGTTCCTTCATATGCAGCGCCCTCAGACGCTTTGCCTCATCAATGAAAGGCCTTTTCTCAGCTTCACTCAAAAGCTTCCACTCAGCACCCAGGCGTTTACTTATCTCAGAGTTATGCATTTTGGGGTTCTCTTGGGCCATCTTCCTGCGTTGTCCACGCGACCACACCATGAATGCATTCATAGGCCGCTTGACCCTGTCATTTGCCTGGGATCCTTGTCCACCCTGAGATGCACCCCCCTTGGCGGAACCACCTCCAGGTCCACTCGGGCCTCCGGGGTTTTGCGTCACACCCGGTACAGTCATGGCGTGGGCCTTGAGGTCACTCTCTAACATGCCATACATGGCGATGGATGGTCCAGTTCTTGTCGATGCAATGAGGTGATGGCCGAAGGGGGTGGGGAAGAAGGAGGTGAGGGAGGGAGGAAGTTGGTCTTGAAGTCTTCTTGTAGCTGGCTCAATTTCACCGTGAATGAAACACCCTCTGGGAGAGGGGGGTTTATGGAAAAAAAGGGAGGGAAAACCCTCCAGTGGAGAACAAAGTCCAAATAACCCAGGACGAAGGAGTTCAGGATTGAGAGAACTTTAAAACTGCTGAACACCTTGGTAAAAAAGTATGTAAATTTATCGATCAATCTGAAACACCCCAGTGGTCTCTCGGGAGCGTCGCTTGCGCTTTGACTCCCTCCCCTAGGACTGTACCGTTACGATGGCGTTTCTCGGCGTCTCGGAGTCCGCGACCCTCCCGGGCTCCCGCGGCTGGACTGTGCGGGGGTTTGTCACAGAGTCGCTCCGTTTTGAGTGTTGGGCGGGTCGGCACCACATGACGTGCCACAACCAATGAGCATACGGTCCGACACGCAGGTGCCCAGGGTACCGAATGCTTCACCACGCCCATAACAGGCACGTTACACCACGAGGCGTGGTTCACGCTCGAGTTAACCAATGGCTGCGCGGGTTAATGACGTCATCTCACCGTGCAGGTGTGAAAAGATGTCCCAGTTCCCTCCCACCATAGCGCTCTATGTTTTGTTTTCGGCGTTTCTGTATTTCACTCCTTAACCGGGTATCAATTCAACTCAAAAAGTCCGACTGGAAACGGACCATGAATTTAAAGGCTTCAAGAATCATCCGTCCAAATTGAAGCTCTTTGGGAAAACCATCCCTGTGATTTTGATGTCATTATCATGGTTTGCGTAAATGTATGAAATAACTATTGGTGCGTTTCAAGCAAACAATTTGGGATGAGATTCCACAATTAACATCTATCATCCATCAAAAGGTGTTGTTCCTTTTTACTTAAAGATATAAAACTTATTTCAAAATGAAAATTATATATATATATATATATATATATATATATATATATATATATATATATATATATATATATATTGTCACCGCAGTTTAATTTCTTCCTTGTGGATGGCCATCGCCACCTGCTGACTGCAAGATCCTCCTCCGGTTAAGTTTGGTTTTCTAATCCATTTCATCAGCAGCACGTGAGCGTATTGACAACAAAACGATCTCGTGTGGACACTTTTTTTTCTGTCTGTCTGTATGTCTGTCTGTGTTGCTCTAGGCAAGTTCCTCACTCAGGTACCGTGCACCTGTTCTGCGCAGTCTGCAACTCGAGTCACCTTCGAACAAAATGCCTTGGAATTTATCGGGTGAGGTTGTATCATGTCATTTTATTAAGGAAAAAAATAAACCACCAAAGGTTATCATTTCATCCATGACCAAACACACAGGTCATACAAATAAGAGTTTGAAGGGTCGTTGACCTTAGACGCCAGACCCATGGACGAGTCCATCAGTTTGGTGTATAACACAATACAGAAAGACCGGTACGCTGTATTCTTAATGTGGTATTTGCGTAAACTTTTTCGCTATCCTGGAAACCAGACAACGGAGATATATCCCTTGAACCGCAAGGCTTGTCTGCCTCTCCATATACCTGTACACGTGCCTGTCCCCACTTATTAGTGTCTCTTCCTTGCAGTTGGTCTGCCAAGGTGCATATGGGCGAAGCTAACCCTTTCCACTGATCTGTCTGTTCACGTCTATCTCCCTGTCTATTTATTTCGTCTCCCAGTGTAATTGCACACAGCACCGAGTATGCAAATGCACTTTGGAAGCACGTCTGTCCACGAACACGTCTGTCTATCGATTAAGCCTTTGTTAGCAAAAAGGGCACGAAGCTGTCACCTATTGTCATTCATTTCGGATCAAAGTGGCTCCATTACCGTGAGCAGGAAATGTTGGCCACCAATACAGAGTTATGTTTGACATATTTAGTATAAGGTTTATATTTATAGGGGTTCGGGTGAAGGTCCAATTTAACGAGTGGGCTCCGGTTCCGCTAATGGTTAGTGTAAATATCATGGATAACGGTTAAAGCAATCGACCTTCTTTGGTCAAAGGTTATCAATTACGGTGCTCTTATGTCATTAGTAATTCCTTACGTTTAATCGTTAAGGGACGTCCTGGTGTTTAATCGAAGGAGGCGAATTCAATTGAGATGTTTCTTTTATCGTATCAAATCGGCTTCTGAACGTTTATGACGTCACACAGTTAATGCCAAAGCATATAGACGATGGCATTTACTGACATCGGGACGTGGCTCATAAGTACAGGAGGATTATACGCAGGTTCCTCGAGAAAAGCACAGAATAATATTTGGAAACAACTTCATACTCAGTCCGAGGATGTCACTAAACAAGTTTGTGAAAACACCTGCCGAGGAAATCTTTTTGTTCTTCTGGCAACTGATATAAAATACTTCTGCTTCATATATTATGACTTAATGTCCAATGGGATGGTGCAGAGGTAGCACACTTGTACCTTTGAGTTGTCGAGTCTGCAGGGTTCGATTACCGACCTGACTGTAAACCGTTGGATTGGTGCTGCACAGGTAAGGAGTTGCACCACAAAGTGCTCCGTACCTCGGATGGAGATTAAGCCGGGTGCCCTGTCTGCCAGTATTAATTGGTGGAAGCTAAAGATCCCATGGTGTCCTTCACCAAGAGTGAGTGAACTATCTCTGGCGCCCTGTACGAATTATAAATTAACGTTTAAATCGACGAAGGGTCGAACGTCAAGCCTGGACAGCCAGTTCGTGAAAGACCTGAGCCAAAAACTTTCTCCAGCTGACCCCACAACAAGGTGGGATTAATATGGGTTGTTAAAGTAGTAGTTTTGGTTATCTAATTCTGGAGGCACAGACTCTTAAGACAGGTCGTGTGCGAATCCTTGGATAAGAAGCGTTCCTGCACAGATCTCCACCTCGTTGCAGTACACTGAGATTCTCCAGCCATTGGTTTAATGGGGATCGAACCCACACCACTGAGAACTGAGGGCAATGCAACGAGGCTTTACACACCCAACCACCCAGGATTAAAGTGTGGAAGACATCGGATCCAGTTACACGAAGTCGCAGAGTGGTGAGAAGTTTTTTTTTTTTTAAAGTGTAGAACAGATTATCCTTTGAAAATTACATTAAGCTGGCTGTCTTCTGTGGAGCTACATGAGCGTGGAATAGCTCGTGTCTTTGATCGAGCAAGAATAAACATTTCGGGTTGCGTTACAATGGCGAAGTCGCTGCAACGTCACGGATTCTCGATAAAAGTTCGAGATTACCAAGTTAAAAATAAATAAATAAATCAATAAATAAAGATTACAAAAAACATAAAGAGAAGTTAAAAAAAGATGTACAAATACAGCATGGAGATTCAAATATATCCATCTCCTTGCTATTCCATGAGCCTCGATCTCATAAAGTTAAAAAAGAAGAAGTTATTAAGCTATAATTATATATTAATTATGTAACTCTTCTTCAGACAATATTTTTACAAGCAATATAATTATTTGGATTGTTGTTGGGACCATTCATTGCAGCGAAATTACCGGCGTACAGAAACAAATGTTCTGAAAGACAAGGTCTAGTCTCGTCTGTGAACCCGATTTTGATTTGATGTTGATCTCCCACGTTGTACAGTGTTGGTGCTGCTGGAGCAGTTTCTTGGCAAAGGGTGCACTAGGTGGTTTGCCATTGCTCCCCAGCGTTGATTGTACATACTGTATTATTGAAATGCTGAGCATCAAGCATCAAGCGGACGCTCGAACCGTGATACCACCGAGCAAGGTGTCAGCCCTATACATGTCGCTAAATTCGATAGAACACTCTACCTGTATAAATCCACCTGGAGTGGCCTTTAAAGGTATAATACAATACTTTATTCCGCTTTCAGGTAAAATCAACCAATAATATCCGTAAAGAAGTCAATTCAAGTCGGTGTGCACTTCGACATGAATCTGTCTTTGAGTGGACTCTGATCATCGTAACAAAAATTTCCATTATATTATAGCGTAATCTTCATCGATTAAAACTTCTCATTCCTCGAAACACATTGCACAGCTCCTGGGATTTACAAACTCGATACATTACATATATGCTGGTGAAAATTCATTCACATCTTAGCACTTTGAGGACCATGGTAAAGTGACTATCATGGTCACAACAAGATGGCAGTACAAGAATAGAGCGAAGAACTGGTGACCAGTACACACAGCAAAGAGTGGAAAAGTAAAGGGAAGCTGTGGGCCGATTAAGGTGAGGGGTGGGGGAACGTGGGACGAATTATCGTTACCCGGTGAAGGCTCAGGCTTTGAGCAGCCCTGGGGGCTAATCAGGCGTGGTGTGACTTTACAGGGGGAGCCCACGGGGTCCAAGCTGCGCCGAGGCATCGCGACCTGTTGCGCTGCATGCCCAGCGGGCAGGCAGTGTAGAACGCCGATCAGAGGGTGGAGGGCTTGGACGGTGAGGGGGTGGGGTAAAGAAGGGGGTGGGGGCGCATATGCATGAGAGGGAGGAGCTGGGTACTTTTATACTCCATAAAAAGCCCACATCGCATGCAAACGTATCAATGTCAAAATATTGCTTTTACCATTCCCATGAGTGCCATTTTACTGGGCCCAGCACCAAGTTAAAAGATGTACAATCAGGTCTCTGAGGTGGCAGTCTCAGCCCATTGTGACGTCATAATATTTCGTGTGACCAATTTGATTATGGAGGCGGAGATCCCAAGTTAGAATCCCGCATATACGAATACTCTATTTATTTGCCCAGAGTGTACCATTCTGTAATGCTCTGGTAATCTATGTAAAAGTACACCGATGTCTACTCGTGTCTTTGTCCTGAATGTGAGAAATGTACAAGCTCCATCAAGAATGTACAAGCATGTGTATGTTCAAAGAATGTTCAAAAAGACCTTCCTCATCGTCAGTTTGGGCTAAAACTGGACAGCAAGGAAAGTGTTTTCCTTCCTCATTGTCTTTTTGAACATTCTTCCGTCCCCCTATTAATTTTTTTCACATCTCCATCTGTCCCTCTTCCTTGCTGACATTATTCCGTTTTGATGTGTCTTGTCCACTGAGCCATGCCATCCCGTTGGTTTGCAGGCTGACATCGACTGGATTTTTTCTCCAAAGGAAATTAGTACCATAAAAGTGTGATAATGATGAAAAGAGCAAGGTGGTTACGAACTTTTGTTATACTTGGCACGAGTATAGGCCATAAAAGACAACATTGTGATTGTTCTACAGAACATGCAAATAAAGTCCACACAACAGGTTGCCAACTCATTTGCTTTTTCACAACAAGCATCACGAGTCTTATTGAAATGCTACTGTTCCTTGAAGGAAGCCTGCAGATGCCACAGATTGATGGCTTCACATCTATGACTAGAAATATTGAGCAGCAAATGGGAGGATAAGGAATGGCATGAAAGCATGTTCCACAGTCGAGAGAAGAGGGGTGGTGACTGAAAAAAGACTGACGACGACGGCACATTTATCAGAACGAAGGTCATTGAGAGGGTATGCCAAAGATCGTGTTCAGCTCGGTAGGCACCCCTGAAAGATGGGTTGCAGAGAGAGAGCAGATAGGACAATGCACCAGAAATAAAATATCAACAGGTCACCAAATATATCTCCAATGAGCAAGAACCAAGTCCATGGCCTCATTGTCATCCTGCAAGGTGCCTATGGTGTGAAAGTGAAGTTTCGTACTCACCTGTCAATTCTCGATGCGATTGAAACAAAACTTTTCACTCCGGTGCACCAATCACCTTTCAGAATGATAAGGCCCTGGACATGGTTCTTGCTCAATGGAGGTAGATTGGTGACCTCTTGATATTTTCTTTCCAGAGTCTTGCCCTATTTCCTTTCTCCACAACCCAGCTTTCAGGAGATCACACAGTCTAAACACTATGAGCTCAATATCAGTTGACAAAAAGAAGAGATGTTTAGTTAACGACGCAGAGATCTCATGGTATTGCTTTTACTTCTTGTTTGGGCCAAATTGTAGAATTAGTTTGGGTTTCTCTATTTATTACATATGCATGAAGGG
>NC_140974.1:37134563-37139563 GCF_056783735.1 Eptatretus burgeri | reverse complement strand
CACTGCAGGCCCGTGTTGTAGCTGCCAACAGGGCAGTTCTTGCAGCTTGCAAACTGTTGCTTTTACGATCCTGGCGCACATGGCAATGAACAGGGGGGGGCAAAGCAAAAATTGAACGGGGCTGGTGAACATGGGCAGTGGGCATGGCATGGCAAAGGTGCAGGCAACACACAGCCCGCAGAAGAAGGCCGCTGCAGGCAAACACAGCCGGCAGATGAACTGGCCGGCACAGGCCTTGACGCAAAACACGGCCAGCCGATGGCACAGGCCTTCCAGCACAGCAGCTGCAGACGATCCAGCCGGCACAGACCTTGCAGCAAAACAACAGCTGCCGATGAAGTTGGCCGGCACAGGCCTTGAAGAAAAATAGCCAGCCGGCTGAAGTGGCCGGCACAGGCCTTGAAGAAAAACAGCCAGCCGGCTGAAGTGGCCGGCACAGGCCTTGAAGCAAAACACGGCCAGCCGATGAAGTGGCCAGCCTTTGCCGTTCAGTGGAGGTTGGTGGAGGGAGTGCGGTGGTGCTGGCCACTCGGAAGGCGGGCTCGGACCTACCTACCTGTCTCCCTCCCACCTATCGCCTTTGCCTGTCACTGTACATACCCACTCCCTTAATTTGTGAAAAACCAATTTAGCCCCAACTTATTTTTTTGTTGTTTTTATTTTTACTTCCCCACTATAAATCGTCCCCTAACCCCCTTTATCGTCCTTGTTCGGCTAACCTATCCTGTCACCTAGCCTACTCCCAACCCCTACGTTCCCTTCCCGGAGGGGAATAAGGGAGAGCTAACGTCCTGTGTCGAGGCCCAACTCAAGCCTCAGAATGGCCTCCCCAGAGTTCGGCGATCTATAACCAAAGTGGGTCCAGCGGCCCACAACGACAGTGAGGGGATGGATGGTGCGGAGGGGTACATCTCCTAATCTACCCTAACCATTTAACTGTTAAACTACCCCGGGGCTTTCAACAAGCGCCTCTCGCTTAAACTATTGGTTCTAACAACCCAGATTCCCGTCGCCTGTGTTGGTGTCCTCACAATTTCGGGCCTCGCCCCCCAATTTTCTCTCCGTGCCCTCACACGGTCTCCTGGCTGGGACACGTGGCCCCCTTTGGCAGGCACGACCCTCTGCCGATTCTCCCGCTATGGCACCCCCGGGCACTACACTGCCTCCAAGCCTACCAGCTCCCTAACACCGGGGAGTGCCCCCCATGGCACCTCCCCTGAAACGCACACGTGGCAGGCTGGCTTCCCAGGCCCCTTTCCGAGGGTCACCCTTGCCCACAACACTGCCCACGCGGCTAATGGCGCCCCGGGCCCCCGCACCAAGCAGGCGCACCCGTGCCCACTACTCTATCCCGGCCCCCCATGGGCCCATGGCCTACCGCGGCCGACTAGCCTGGTGCCCGGGGTACCTACTCAGCGATACTAACCTTTCGCAGCCACGCTCCCAAGCCCGTCAACAGGGCTCCTGCACCCCTCCAAACGGGTTTCGAGCCTACTTTCCCACCAACAACAAAACGACCTCCATTTTTCAATTCGACTAACCCAGCTAACTCACTTTACTCTGACCCCGGGGGTCCCTTGGGCGGGAGTCACTCCTCCCCCCAATCACTCATCGCACCATGCATTCCCCATTCGCTCCACTCACACAGACCCGCTGGCCTCACTCACTCACCAAGCACATGCTTCCAATTCACTCACCAACAACTCTTCAACACACACACCACTGAACTCTGCCATCATCCTAACTCCATCCCCTAACTAACTCGTGCTCCCACGTCGTCCCTTAAACTACAGCACGTTCCTTTTAACACTACGTAGCTAAGCTACGTCCCCACTACACATTCACAAGTCTGTCACTGTCTCCAAATAAATCCCATTTTATTTCCCAACCTAAAGCTCGCTACAATCCCTCCAACTAATCCATTCCACGGACTCCATGAGGACTTACCCCTGCCCCATGAAGTCGGTCTAACTAAGCTAACCCTTCCCCCTAACTAGTTTTCATCCTGTGCCCCGGTAAGGGGGTCTTCCACCCCTTGCCCAGGAATCCTGTGCACCCGAAAGTGAGGCTTGCTTTTTTTTTTTTTTTCCATGCGCAGCACCTGCGCGGCAACTCAGAGCTCGCGCACTTTGCACCTGCCCGTGACGTCATGCAGCTGCACGTGTTCCTCGTCCCTCCTTGGACGGTACCATCCGGCAGAGATACCCCTCCTGCCGGATTCCAACCCCACGTGCAGCCATGGCGTCACCGTGCGCATAAAAAAAACACAAGCCCCACGTCTCGAGGGGTTCCCCACGCGAACACATGTGCCTTGCCCGTTGGAGCTTAACACACACGATCGCGTGGAGAACCCGTCCGGTCCAAATCCGTTTACCTGCCTAAACTTTGTCCGTCCGCGGGATCGGCAAATCCACCGCGTGCGTTTCCGGACCGGGACTTCACTCTCGCAAGCGAGCACGTGGTGGTCTCGTGCGTTGCACAGCACGGACCGCGTGCTCACTGCTGGGTGAACCCGGCACGGTCCCCGAAACAACTACAGCCGCTACTCGGCTTTCTTTCTTCTCATGTCGCCTTCGTCGCCATTCGACCCACGCACACCTGCGTGTTACGACGCACACAGTCCACTCCATCACATTCACACCGGGAGACGCGGCTGCGTGCTCCCGCATGCCAACCGACATCTCCCTCACATACCGCTCTCTCACACACACGGTCTCCCTTGCATAACCCATACCACTCACACGTGGTGCTCCATTCACTCGCGCGGGGGCACTCACCCGCGGTGCCTCACTCACACACGCGGGGGCACTCACCCGCGGTGCTTCACTCACACTGGCCGTTCCATCCACACATACGGCCTCACTCACACACGGTGCCCCATCCTCACCCGGCGTGCTGGGAAGCACGCACTCTGGCACCATCGCCACCACACCACTCACACACGGGGTCGCCTCCACACACGGGGACGCACTCACACCTTGCACCACACACACAGGGACAACCACACTGGGGATTCGTGTCCCCACAAGGGTCTCCAGGGCCTCTATACCCCCCAAGCTCTCCGTGCACCCGTCCACAGCACTCCTCCCCTCGACCTCGCAAAGCACGACCGAACCCACCTGGTCGTGACTCGCCTCAAGGGGGCATACTCCCTCCCCTTGTTCCTGGAGGAGGTCATCCAGCTGCTCGCACCGGGTCCCTACACGCTCCGCGAGCTCAACCTCACTACCCTCCACTACCTCCGTGTGTGTGTGTGCGTCACTTACCCCGTCTTCATCGTGTTGTCTCTCCTCTATTTTTTTTGTCTCCCGTGTCTCTATACATTTATAAGTTTCTGTTGTCCCCTCCTGTCTCTTCGTCTCCGCTTCTTTCTGGCGTCTTTCCCTTATCTTTATGTAGGTCAACCTTGCTTTCTCTTTAAGTCGCTCCCGTCCTTCCCTGTTTTTCACTCCTTGCTCTTTCACGATCTCCGCGTACCTCATCCTTGCTCTCCGTATTAATTGTTCTTTTCTCTCCCTCGCAATTACTTTCACCTCGTCTCTTGTCTCCCGAATTACTTTTTCCTTACCCGCCTCCACCGCGGGCCTGTCAGCCGTTGCACCCCCTTCCAGCTCGTTTGCTCCCACACGTGGAGTCGCCATTCCCAGCTCCCTGGTCACGGCCTTCATGCCCGCCTGCAGGCATCGGCCCATGTTCTGCGTCTCACCCCGGAGCTTTTTCATTTCTTCCTTCATGTTTGCTTCCATTCCGCTTATTTGCTGTGTACTTGCATCGATCTTTTCGTTTATTTGTTTGGTCATGCCTTTCATTTCGTTTATAAATTCAGTTGTGTTTGCATCCATCTTCGCTGTCATTTCCGCCAGCATGGCGAATAGCTGGGCCATGTACCTACCTAAGTACCCACGCGGAGGGTAGACCGGGCGATCGCACCTCGCCGCAGGTCGACTTCGGACACGGGCCACTTAAGCGACCCGTTCCGTACTATCGGGATAACCGAGCGGTGTTATCGTCGACCTCGACGGTTCGATTAATTATCGGGCGTATTCAGCCCACTACCAACCCTTTACGTGAAGCAAGATGAGGATTCAATGAAAGAAATGACGAAGCGAAGCGGGAAACAGTTCAACACAAAGCACATTTATTCGCGCTGAACGGAAAGCACACATATTCAATTCCACCAAAAGCACATAGAAAAGAAAAACACAATGCAATTTACACAAAAAGCAAATGCGACAATGCAGATCTAATACCGATTACGCGAGCACACGGCAACACTTATACAATTTTACTTCACAGACGGCGCCGACAACACATACCCAAAACCAAGGAAAAGAATACCCTCAAGGATGAGGCGGGCCTGAGGCCGAGACCGGGTCGGGCCTACCCGTCTGGTGATGAGACGCGGAGCGGCGATGGTGCATCAACTCCGCGGGCCTCGCGGGCAGTGTCTGGTAGGGGGTGGGAAAGGGGCCCCCTTGGTCGCACTATCTCAGCGCGGGGGGGAAACAGGAGGGGGTTGCTGATGCTCGGGGTATAGAGGATTCCTACTCTGCCTCGAGTCCCGCGACGAGCGTCTCCACCTCGGCCAGGTCGCGCTGTCGGCCTCCCTGGGGTGCAGCTCCCTGCACGACGCGAGCACCCCCTCGTCTGCCCTCGCCGCCTCTCCACAGCTCCGTCCCCTCCGCTCCGACTCCAACGCACACGACGACGACCAGCTCCTTTTTGCTCCTTCTTCCCAACTCCACCGCCCGCGAAGTCTTAACTCTCTGTTCTCTTGACTGACGAACGCGGTCGCTTATATCAGCCCCGTGGCTTCGCTCTCTCATCTTTGACCCCCTCCCTTCGACCTTTCACCTCGCTCCCCATTGGCCCGAGAAAAAGTGGGCGTGAATGCTTTTTGATCCATAAATTTGCATATATCGATCGCCCTCCAACGTCCTGGGGGCGGGGCCAAATCGCCCCTCGCTCACCAATTGGACGGAACAAAAGTGGGCGTGTGT
>NC_140974.1:37077063-37129563 GCF_056783735.1 Eptatretus burgeri | reverse complement strand
TAAAAGGGAGGGGCGGGGTGAAGAAGAGCGGGAGACAGACAGAGACAGAGAGCGAGAGACAGACAGAGACAGAGAGCGAGAGACAGACAGAGACAGAGAGCGAGAGACAGACAGAGACAGAGAGCGAGAGACAGACAGAGACAGAGAGCGAGAGACAGACAGAGACAGAGAGCGAGAGACAGACAGAGACAGAGAGCGAGAGACAGACAGAGACAGAGAGCGAGAGACAGACAGAGACAGAGAGCGAGAGACAGACAGAGAGCGAGAGACAGACAGAGAGATAGAGATAGAGATAGAGATAGAGATAGAGATAGAGATAGAGATAGAGATAGAGAAAGAGAGAGATAGAGATAGAGATAGAAAGAGAGAAAGAGAGAAAGAGAGAAAGAGAGAAAGAGAGAAAGAGAGAAAGAGAGAAAGAGAGAAAGAGAGAAAGAGAGAAAGAGAGAAAGAGAGAAAGAGAGAAAGAGAGAAAGAGAGAAAGAGAGAAAGAGAGAAAGAGAGAAAGAGAGAAAGAGAGAAAGAGAGAAAGAGAGAAAGAGAGAAAGAGAGAAAGAGAGAGAAGAGAGAGAGAGAGAGAGAGAGAGAGAGAGAGAGAGAGAGAGAGAGAGAGAGAGAGAGAGAGAGAGAGAGAGAGAGAGAGAGAGAGAGAGAGAGAGAGAGAGAGAGAGAGAGAGAGAGAGAGAGAGAGAGAGAGAGAGAGAGAGAGAGAGAGAGAGAGAGAGAGAGAGAGAGAGAGAGAGAGAGAGAGAGAGAGAGAGAGAGAGAGAGAGAGAGAGAGAGAGAGAGAGAGAGAGAGAGAGAGAGAGAGAGAGAGAGAGAGAGAGAGAGAGAGAGAGAGAGAGAGAGAGAGAGAGAGAGAGAGAGAGAGAGAGAGAGAGAGAGAGAGAGAGAATGAATGAGAGAATGAGAAAATGAGAACCGCATACCTCGTTTGCATGTATTTTTGTCTGCGTTACCGCTGATGATTTGCCAACAAGCGATGAAACCGGTCTGGCAGCTGAGGAGGTGTTCAGCATTGGGATTCTCATGTGTGTACTGCTTGTGAACGTCTTTACAGCTGTGGTGGAACTCTGGGAAGGGTTTGAAACAGCAAAGGGCTTACCTTGGGTAGCCTTTCATGGTTGTTTTATGCAGTGTATCATGTAGTACCCCCGGTGGGAGGCCGTATTGCAAATCATCTTCTTATATAAGGAAAGTTTAAACAACTTAACAATATGCATTACTGTGATGTTGAAATCCTGTTCTCTTAAACATCACAGAATTTACCCAATGTTTCAATGTTCTTTGAAGATTTACTGGAAAGGTATTATACATAATAAAATACAATTATGTTAAATGAGTGCCTGTGTTTCTTGTTTTTACAGTGTCAATCAAGAAGAAAGCGCAGATATGTTTCCGCTTGTTCCAAACAGTCATCAAAGGCTATCTCAGGTAATTAATTATTCATCTCTCTGACTGAAGCTAATAAATGAGTTAGGATGTATTTATTTATGGACAATATGATATACTCCGACACCTCCTTAGGTATTCACAGGTGTGTCATACAATATTAAAACATTCTGTGTTTTTTTAACAGGAAAGAAATACTCAGATGATTCAAGACCCCTCACTGTCTCACTAAAACAACAATTATAAAATAAAATCTGTTGTCGATATTTCAATGTGTAATATATTGTATGGTTTAATAATTAATTATATCTGTTTGGCATATAATTATTTAATTCTTAATTACAAAAAAAGGATAAGGAGGGGTAAAAAAGAAAGGGAGGGGGGAAAGGGGTGGGGGGGGGAAGTGCACACCCCCCCAATGACCCATTGCCCCCCTCGTCGCACTCCTCCCCTCCCCGTGTGTGTGTGGGGGGAAGGGTGGGGGTGGGATGAGGGGGGTGGTGGGTCAAGGGTGGGGACACACAAGGGGAGGGAATGATGGAGTATGTGGGTGTGGCTTGTGTGGGTGGGGAAGGGTGGGGGTGGCATGAAGTGGAGGTGCACAAGGGGAGGGGATGATGAGGTATATGGGTGTGGCTTGTATGGGTGTGGCTTGTGTGGGTGGGGAAGGGCAGGGGTGGGTCAAGGGTGGTAGTGCACAAGGGGAGGGGATGATGGTGTATATGGGTGTGGCTTGTGTGGGTGTGGCTTGCATGGGTGTGGCTTGCATGGGTTTGGCTTGTGTGGGTGGAGACAAAGACTGGGTCAGAATGAATTTTTTCACTAAATAAACGTGTTGTGTGTGGGGAACGAATAATGGATGTGGATGTGATGGATGTGGTTTGTGTGGGTGTGGTCTGTGTGGCAGAGTTTAAAAAGGGGTGGAGTCAATTTTTGAATTTTAAATTTATTATCTGTCTTTTGTAATTCCTGTGAATAAAATGAACCTAAAATCTCTTCTTTTAAATCATATAATTTGTATCATATAATAAGTCCAAGGAACTGTATCTATTACATCAACAATTTTAAAATGTTAATTCATCCATCGCTTAGTATAACATTTAAAAAAAATGCGATTTCCTCCAAAATATTCTTGCAACATCACCAATCTTAAACTTTGGATTCCTCAGATTAATCTCTTTTTTATATTTTAATTTTATAAATGTTTCTGATGGATTGGATTTTGTTGAGGTGTGAATCGTATCATTGTACTTATTGACAATGTCCTGAATTAAAGATAACCATTGTTGAGAACCGAGTTGAGTGAATTTTTTTTACATAGTCTCTCTTTTAAAGTGTGATTAAAACGCTCAATAACAACTGCTTTTCCTTAATTAAAGGTGCTGTATAATTTAATACCGTTATCTTTAAGAAAATTCATAAATGTTTTGTTGTAGAACTTCATCTTCTTCATTAGTCCTGCCTTCATCAGTCCACAATTTTTGAGGTTATCTCTTGCTTGTATTACATATCTGGTGGAAAGCCAACAGAAGAGTATTGCCTCTTTTGGCTTTCAAAGGAACAACCCACACATATCTACTCCTCAAATCAATAACGGATAAAGCATACATGTACCCCTTATCATTATTCAGTTCAATCAAGTCAGCGGACCAGATATAATCAATGTTTTTGGAATAAATCTTCCTTCTTTTAAACTTTGTGATTATTGGTTTATGTAATTCATTAGCAAATTGCTCTTCAATCTTAATGATATCATTAGAGCCAACAAGTTTTTTGAATTTCCAAGCCAAGTCTCAATTTAGCACTGATCATCTTCTTCATGATAAACACATCAACTTTTTCTCTCAACATTGGATTTTGTATCAAAGACAAATTAGACATTTCTCGATCCGCTTCGTGTTTTTCTTCCAACGTTGTGCTATTTCCATAATCAATATCATGCTTCATACACACTTCATCAACTCTGTTTTTAGGTTTAGACCAAAGTTTAGGATTGTTTGCCTCATTTCATCTTTTATCAAAGTTTGTGACCAGACCACAGAAAGAATATCATGGTAGATGCAATTTCCCTGGTATTCCAGTTGTAAATTTTACTTCCTGACAAAAACTTTTGTATATCTCCCCCACATTTTTATTTGGAGATGAATTTACTCTTTTTAGAGTCACACCGGACATATCCCTTTTTGTATCACCCTATTATTGTTACTTTTAACATACGAGATATTTTTAGTATTGTTTTTCTTTTTACATTTGAGACAATAACTCATTTATTTATGAGAAAAATTCCTCCAGAGTGTGAAAACCTTTTTAGTTTTCAACATGTACATTTGAATCTTAGTTTTTTTTTTAATTTAAAGAAACCTTAAAAATGTCTTCACTCTCTCCTCCATTTATGGAAGAGAAAATGTGAAACTTTAACCAAAGTCAATTACACCAACATCGTCAATAATATAATTTTTTCCTTCTTTCTCTTCTTTATCTCTACTTTCTCATTTAAATCTTCTCTCTGAAATTGATGTTAATACTCTTGACCAAAATATTTTTGATAGAATTGTTATTTCTTTGTTTTCCTCCTCAGTGCATTGATATATTTTCTGAAATACCGCCAATGTTTTTGTAATCTCACTGGTTTCCATATATAAATATATACATATATATATATATATATATATATATTCATTCTCTCTCTTTCCTCCCCCTCTCTCTTTTCTCCCTTGCCTCCTTCTCTCTCTTCACCCTCTCCTCCTCCTCTCTTGCGTCATTTTCTTCAACTCCTTCCTTATCAATTACTTCCCTTGAACCACTTTCACCCCATAGAATATTATACATATGTTCATCCGGATTTCTTGATATTCCCGTATCCAAAATATATTTTTTTACAACACGAAACCAATAAAATTTCTTCTGAATTTCAAAAAGAGCCTTGCATTTTCTCAAATTTTAAACCTTTTCATTGTTTAACATTTTAGTTAAAACCAAAGTTGTTGGTTTAGCAACATCAGTACAAAGCCAATCTTTTATTGAAAACATCCCATTCTTATGTTATAGAACATATTTATTAAAATACTGAATACCCTTTTTTGTAGGTCTGCTTGGACACAGAAATGATAATTTTGTTGAAGCCTTCTTGCTGTCATTTATGTATCAGAAATATATGACAGATTAATATGATGACTGTGGTGTCCGAGGCGCAGCGGAACATGGAGAGCGAGAGCGTAGCAGTAACTCCGCTTTATTGCCCTTCCTGATGTACATCACCGCCACCCCTAGCGGCCGAGTCATGATACACGAAAACCCAATCACGTGATACAGCACACCCCTCCCCTCGTAAAATGACAATTCAAATGATGAAATGACAATATAACATGACCAAACGAAACCAATCAACATTCAAAATCCTCCAAGTACCGCGGCCGTCTCCTGACCCGCGGGCAGCGACGCCAGACGGCTAGGTCGAGGTGACACCCTCGCCAGACTTTCCCCATCCGCAACAACAACCGCCCCGGGCCAACAAGCTTGCTCGTCGTCCTCGAGCAGGACTGAATCAGGTTAACACCCCGCGGGCGTCGACACGTCCGGCCCTGGCGATACAACGTCTGGCCACGGCGACATCACAGGTGGGCGTCCCACATCGCTCGGCACGGGGGGGGGGGGTGACGCTGAACAGCGATCATGCATTTGGTCCACGTGCCGCTTCCACACCTCCCCACCATCAGTCCGCACCATGCAATTCGCCGGCCCCAGTACCACAGAGACCACAGCCGGCACCCATTTGGAACCGTGGAAATAATCGCGCACCATTACCCGCTGTCCCACATCAAAACCGCGCAGCAGCGTCGGGCGCGACACCGCCCCACTCACCGACCCTCCAGGTCACAGCAAATCCAGTCTGGACCGCAATGCCCGTCCATAGAGACGAATGGCAGGAGAATCGCCCGTGACAGGATGAATCGCGTTCCTATATTGGAGCAAAAAGACATCGACCACCGTCTGCACAAGTGCAACACCCCCCTGCACAAAACCCGTTTCAACATCTTAACAAACGCCTCTGCCTGCCCATTCGTCGCAGGATGATACGGTGCGGACCTTAAATGTCGAATACCATTTTGACGCATAAACTCATCAAATACACCTGCGATGAACTGCGGATCGTTATCAGAGACCAGAACCTCGGGTAATGCTTTATTAGCAAAGATCGTCCGCAGTTTTTCTCTTGTAATGTTTGCTGATGTATGCTGCATCACTACAACCTCCGGCCATTTAGAGAATGCATCGATCACAATCAAAAACATTTTGCCATTAACCGGCCTCGAAAAATCCACATGGACCCTCTGCCAGGTCCTGTCTGGGATAGGCCATAGTGCCGAAGCTCGATGCGGGTTATCAGCATCTTTTTGGCATGTGGTGCAACGCTTAACCAATGTCTCAATGTCTTTGTCCAACCCTGGCCACCACAACAGGCTACGAGCAAGACTTGGTCTTCACGACGCCAAGGTGACTGACATGCAGTTCTTCCAAACACCGCTGCCTGAACTTCGGTGGAATCACCGCCCTCATTCCCCACATAACACACCGTTGGACCAACGACAGCTCCGATGCGCGCGACGCGAAAGGCTGAAATGCCGGTGTTGAAGGTAGATCGCTGCAATTCCCCGTAGAAATCGCCTGGACGACACGGGCGAGCACTGGATCATGAGCCGATTCCACCGCGACCTGTTTGGCCGTGATCGGCCCGCTTTGGACCTGGCCCAGTGCGAACACATCAACCCGGTCGGCCGACTCAGACACAGCTGGACCCTCTGCGCAAGGCAAGCGCGAGAGCCCGTCGCAGTTAGCATGCTTTTTGGTGCTCCGGAACTGAATATCGTAATCGTAAGCAGCAAGAAACAGACACCACCACTGTATCCGCGCGGCCGCTATCACCGGTACCCGCGTTCGGGTCTCAGGATGAATTGAAATGGTTTGTGATCCGTCTGCAAAGTGAAATGCCGCCCCAGCAGGTATTGATGAAACCTCCGCACACCCCAGATGAGGCTGAGAGCCTCATGTTCGATCTGGGCATATTCCCGCTCTGCTGTGGACAGGGTCCGGGATGCAAAACAAACAGGCCGCTCGGAACCATCGTCCATCCTGTGGGAGAGCACTGCCCCGATGCCATATGCAGAGCTGTCGCATGCCAATAAGAGCAGACGCGCAGGCTCGTAGTGCACGAGGACCGTATCCTCTGTGAGCAGCCGCTTGACGCAGTCGAACGCCGCCTGGTGTGCAGGCCCCCAGGCGCAGCGCTCGTCCTTCCTGAGCAACCGCGTTAACGGCGCAAGCTGTGAGCTGAGCCCGCGCATGAACCTTTGGTAATTCTGGGCCATACCAATGAATGAGCGCAGCTGCGTCTTGTCGCCAGGCGGTGGCATGTGCTGAATCGCCTCCACCTTTCGAGGGCCTTTCAACAGCCCCCCCGGCGTGATGATGTGCCCGAGGTATTCCAAGCGCTGCTTGAAGAACGCGCACTTGTCTCTCTTCAAGCGCAGGCCGCACGCTTCTAGCTTCGTCAGCACTTGGGCAATGTTCGTAAGATGCTCGTCCGCCGTTTTCCCCGCAATGAGCACATCGTCCAGGTAGGTTTAAGCGGGCAGGCAAATGCAAACCTGATCCATGGCTTTCTGCCATAAGGCAGGGGCCGAAGCAATCCCAAAACAGAGTCGGGTATATCGATAGAGCCCTTGACATGTGTTGATTGTCAACAGGTCGCTACTCCCGGGATCCTTCGGCAGGTGAAAATATGCATCACGCAGATCAAGCTTCGTGAAGTATTGACTCCCCGCCAATCGTGCATATATCTCATCGATTGACGGCAGTGGATATTGCTCCACACTGAGCCCCGGGTTAACCGTGGACTTGAAGTCCCCGCACAATCGGACGTCTCCATTCCGTTTCAGCACCGTGACGACCGGGGTGGCCCAATCTGAGTATGACACCCGCTCGATCACTCCACAGGCCTCCAGCCTATCCAGTTCACCCTTGACCTTGTCCCGCAGAGCATACGGCACCAGTCATGGTTTACAAAAACGAGGAACCACTCCCTCTTTCAGGAAGAGTTTTGCCTCCACGCCCTTGAGTTTCCCAAGGTCGTCGCAAAACAAACCTTGATGTCTTTGAAGAATCTTCTCCAACTGATCCTCCCATCGGCTCGGCACGGGTTGCACAAGGTGAACGGCGGCCCAGTCTAGCCTGATGCGGGTCAGCCAGTCTTGGCCTAGAAGAGACGGACCCCTCCCCCACACGACGTACAACGGAAGCACGGCGACCTGGCTTTGGTACCGCACAGACACGTCTGCCATCCTGACTGGCGTTATCTTCTCGCGGGTGTACGTGAACAGTGTGAGGTCCGACCTGATAAGCTTCAGGTCGTTGAGTCTACGCGCGGTCTGTTCGCCGATGATCGACACCGCCGCTCCCGTATCAACCTGAAACGTGATTGGCGTGTTGTTCACTGCAATTTCCACCATCATCAGGCGTGCCGCCGCAGGGCCAATTGAAAACAGGCCCATCAACGGCTGCCGGTTCCGCCCCGGGTCGCTGAGGTCGCCTCGCACATCGCCGTCCATGACCTTAACGGTGGCCAACGCCCCTCGGCACACACGCTTCAGATGACCCACCTTGTGACAACGTAAACACACGGTGCTTTTAAACGGGCACACACGGCGCAGGTGTCGACCTCCGCATCCCAAACACGTCCACGGGGTCACCTCGCCGCTCTTGCGGCCGCGCGGCGATGTCCGGCCCCGGTCCGCACTGAAGGTCGTGCGTGCGTCCCGGGGCGCTCGCGACACCGCGTGGGCCCCCGGGCCATCCGGCATGCCGCGGCCGGTGATGGCCCAAACATCTCTGAGAGTCTGCTCGACAGCTGTAGCAGTGTCGACCGCCGAGGTGAATGTCACGGCTTCACTCTTCAGCTGCAGAATCGCCGAAACCATTTTCGCATCTTGTAAACCAGAAATAAAGCGATCTCTGAGCCGAGCTGGACGCTCCTCTGCCGTGAACTTGCAGGCCACGGACGAATGCTTCACTCGTGCCACAAAATCAGCGATGCGCTCCTCTGTACCTTTCGTGAGGCGATCGAACTGGTATCGAGCCAGCTGTAATGACTTCTCCAGCGCCATGTGTGCTTTCATCTTCTGCACAATGCCCCAAAACGACAGCCCGTCATCACTGGGCTTGTCTGGCGCCACCAAATCACTCAGCAGTCGATAATGTTCCGCCGATAGCGAGGCGAGCAAGATCGACTTCTGTTTGCTCTCGTCGACCACATCATTCGCGTGGAAATAGCACCCCAACTGTTCTGAAAACAATTCGAAGTCATCTCCGACGAAAACGGGCACCTGTCCGTGTGCCGTGATTCGTCGATCAACCATCCTCGTCAGCCAAATGTGGTGTCCGAGGCGCAGCGGAACATGGAGAGCGAGAGCGTAGCAGTAACTCCGCTTTATTGCCCTTCCAGATGTACATCACCGCCACCCCGAGCGGCCGAGTCATGATGCACGAAAACCCAATCACGTGATACAGCACAATGACAAGTAATACCTTCCAATTTTTAAATCAGTTTGTATTCCCTTACTTACTGCATAAAATCCTGTTCTTTGTGTTTTCATGATATAAACAATGGCAAAACCAGTGTTGATTTTGGCCTTATTAAATTATTTTATTTGTTGTTTGCTAATCGTGCTTCCACATACTCATTATCGGCACCAAATGGATAATATTCTTCCTTAAGAGACTGATTTAATTCTTTCAGGTCTTCCAGGTTTATTTCAAACGACCAATTATACCCTAAATCTTTTATATCATATCCCCTATGTTCTATTCTCATACAAACAATAAGCCCTTCTTTATAAAATTTTATTTCAATTGGAACTGTGAATTATTTATGACCTGGAGATAGAATCAACATTTCTTTATCTTTGGAATACACAGCCATTTTATTTGGGGATATATACAGTGATAAATTAATTAGTCTCACCACAACATTTGCCTCAGTTGGGCTTCCATTATTTATTAATTTATAAGCATTTTTCAAATTAATATTTTTTGTTTTACTATATTTCTATCGTTCAGCCTGTGCTTTTGTGTAATAATTTCATAAATCAATATCCAGTTCTTGGGATACACCAAAGGTAAAACCATCTTTTCCAACATGGCATTTATATTAGATTAAAAATAACATCATAATTGAAATTTTTTTTGTTGAGTTGAAATAACACCTATTGACATAATTGACCACAACACATGGAATTTAATTTTTGGACTTGAAATGTTTGATAAACACCATTCTGTAAGAATTTCATGACTTCAACAGGTGGTAGAAGACTATCTTCTTCCCTATCTATAACACTATCTATCTATAACAGGTGGTATATTTCCCATGACTATAAAAATAATATTTAACCTGATTATTATAAATGCAAACCCAATGAGAACCATTTCCATTATTATCTTCTAAATTAATAATAATATTTTTTGTTTGTTTAGCCAAGTTTGTTAATTCATCTCTCATACAAATAACCACATTATCAATTTTTAATTTCTTACAATATTTGGCAAGTTCTATATTTGATGTTGCATTCTTTCCAAATTCTTTAAACCACTCATCAATGCTCATTTATTTATGAGAAAGATATAATCCATTACCCCTTTTAGTTAATTTTACACCTGCTTGTGTGATAGAAGAAAGCATATCTCCAACTAACAATCTTGCTTTATCAGGTAGGCTTTCAAGTTTTTCATCAAAATCTTCAATTACACCACTTCCACTGATTTGTTTCTCCAACTCTTTGTTATGTCTTTTCAACTCTTTTTGAGCCTGGAGTTAAGCCTTCCTTTCGTTGGCAGTTTTCACCACTGCTGAAATACCGCCCGTCAATGCTCCAGCCGCACTTAAACCAACAAATAAAGGAAATAAAAATGGGAGAAATTCTTCATTCATCTTTCTTATTGAATATTTCTTCAATATTGGTTTTGACATTTTCATTTTCAGTGAGCCAGTATCGTTCAAGATTTTCACCTGTTCTCTTATAAGCAAAACATCAATTCTTACTGCTCCTTTTCTCTGAATTGTATTAACGTTAATCGTACAAGGCTTTTGATTTTGAATACAAGATGATAGTTTATGAAGATTGATTTGATAAACATATACCCCAGTTGGGACTTCACTACTCATTTATTTCTCAAAGAAATCATGTGAGACTAATCACACCATTATCTGTATTAATCTGTAATTGTGTTTCTTCCAAAAGCAAACAATATGGATCAACTTCTTTACTCTCTCCTCTTTCAATGTGTAGGGAAGTATCCACTCTGTTCGACTTTATAGTTTCCTTTTGAGCGCTCAGGTCAATTGTGTAGATTGTACAGAGGCTTTTAAATGCAACCACATTCAAAATGGGTGCTTTATTACTGTTGCTTTCACACACCTTTTGGTAAGACTTGGGTGCTTCAGCATAATCATTTTTTTTCCAAATCAATTTCCAATCAAGTTCATGGATAAAATGTTCCATCCAGAGAAACCCGAAGTTGTTTCACCTTAGCATTATCACTCAACACATTATTCTTATCAGGAGCAGTATCACCATCTCGTTTCTTTAAAATGAGCCATCGCTATCATGGCTTTCCTTCTAGAACACCCACATTCCACGTGTAAGTGGTTCAGTCTAGCGTGTTGGCATCTTTTTTTTTTAAGATATAATACATTTTGTGGTTTTTTGAGTTGTCTTCTATTCAACATCTCTTCTGTTTTAAGATTAGGAGAATAATTACGAATATACCAACTCATTTCTTCAATAACAAATTTATTCTGAGCACCAAAAGCATTACCAACACCGAAAAACAATCTATTTTCATTATCATTCCTTTGTAGTTGAAATCTAATTTTAAGTCCATGCAGAACTTTATCATAATCACAAAATCGAAATACACCTTCAAGAGGAACTGCCACAGTAAAACGATTTCCTGCTTTTTTATCATCAGTATGCATTACCTTTCTTTGACTATAACCAGGGTCTGTATTTGTTCCCATTGCCATATCAGGAATAAAACCTTTGCCAGCCCCCTTACCCATTCTATCACAAAATTATTAAAGTGTAAATTTCATAATTTCAGATGGAACAGAGACATAATCAACCGCTTCAACTTCTTGTGTTCCAATATACAAAGGAACACTATCAAACATTTTCCAAAATAAATCATTTATGAATGTAGCGTTTGTGTTATTCCCAGCCTTAGTGAATGTAAATTTATACAACAAGAAACTTTCGGCTAGATTCAAATAAGTTTGTTGATTATTTATTTCAAAACTTTTTGTTCCATTTGTATTCCAGTCTTTTCATGTTACAGCATTTAACTTGAAGTAGTCTTCTTTTTGAGTAGAGTTTGAGATGACAGTGGTATCATTTAAATCATAGATACTATCAATTGCTTTCATACTTGTATTTTTTTCATAAAAAAAAAAGATGTTAAAACTTTTGAAACTCTGACCCAAGTATTTAAATTATTTTCTGTTGTTCCTGGAGAGACAACTGAGTTTTGCCTTTCTTTATTTCTTTTATTGCTTGCAATTTGTGGGATTCCTTTTGGGGATCTGTTATACTCTTTATAGCACCCGCTACATTTCCCACAGCAGAAGCAGTTGAACCAATTAGGTCTTAATGTTTAAGAATAGTTTACCCGATACCCATTAGAGTATCAATTATCCAGTCTCCTTTATTTCTAAATTGATGTCCTACACCCTGTTGTCTCTTCGGTTTATGGTATCCTCTCCCAATATGCATCCTTATAGTATGGTGAAAGGAACATCCCATCCCCTGTAATTATTTTATATTTTCCCAACTCATGTTTCCTTACAATAACCATTGTATTTATTTGTTGGAAAACTTCACATAGGTGAAATCTGATGGATATAATTTCTCCATGAAAAGAAATCATGCGATTGTCTTGGTCGGTTATCCTAAAATTTACTCTGTATATGGTTTTTCCAGATAAACCAGAATTTTTGGTTCCATATTGAATTTATTACCAATTGGGGTTGAGTATGCACTAAATGAAAATATTGTATTTGTTCTTATTCCATTATTTTAAGCAGCATCAATTAAATCACAGTGAATTTATGCCTGAGGATATTTCAATGACATTATCACTATAAAACGTTCCATTAGTTTCAATCTTCTTTGAGGAGAAACCCAATAACTCTCTAATTTAATTATCAATTGTGAAATCAACCTTGTAGTTATTTCTAAGTTTAATCGTTGATTTTGAAGTATGTTTTTGAATATCTGGAATAATATTATTTGGTTCATCACCTTGTTTTGAATTTTTTTTGTAAACATTGTCAAGGCTCATATGAGAGCTGTTCTTTCATAAGGCGAGCAATTTCGGAAGATATTTGAGAAATCTCGTATGCTCCGGGTGAAACTGGTATAGTTTTTTATCCGCATCCCAGATTATAACTAAACTTGTCATTTTTCTCTGTGATATTAAACAGGGTATTATAAGTTTCCATAAGCAATAAAGATGCCTCATATTCTTTTGTTATGTCAAGTTGTCGTGAGTATGGGAAAGAAGATATGTGATCATTGGTTGAGAAATTAAAACTAAGGATTGTGCTTCGCATTTTTAAGTATAAAAAAGTCTGTGTATAATTATCATAAATTTCTTTTATTTCCTGAAACACCACACTTGTTAAATAGTCTTGAAAAGAAGATACCACAAATCATTTTTCTTCTAAAATTAAGTGAAAGTAATTCGATCATTATCTTCTCTATTTACACACACACACACACACACACACACACACACACACACACACACACACACACACACACACACACACACACACACACACACACACACACACACACACACACACACACACACACACACACACATATATATACTTCTTTTTCACCTTTCAACAATAAAAAATAATTCCCATTAGCATCTACAATTGATGATATTTTTTCATTTTCATCATGAGAGAGAATTACACTAATTTAAGATGGGATAAAATATCTTTATATTGACATTTATTAATTATTTTCAGATTCATCAACTGGTCTAAAATTGCTGATGCTTCATTAAAACAATTGTTATTTCCAATCTTCTTACTATCGAACAACAATAAGTCTCTTTACTAATTTTGATGAGTCATTTGGAAGAAAAGTAACACCTGAACCAAGCCTACTTAAAGCCTCAATTAGGGGGTTTCTCCTTTTCATTCTTCCTTCCTTTACGAGCAACAGAAACTCCACAATCAAGCGAGTTTAATCAATCAATAGAAACTATCATCCTCATTTTTAATTTTCAATTAATAATTGATTTTCAATAATTAATCAAAATACTTTAATTCACCCCTCACAGTTGAACCTTTTCTTCCATCTTTTGCGAGAAGAAACATTAATCTCGGAGTTGATTTAACAGGTGGTTGAACAGAACTCAAGAATCTTAATTCATCATTAAATATCAATACTTTTTCTTAAACAAGATTGAATATTGCTGGTTGTTCTGTTGGAATGAGACCTGCTATGGTTTTTGAATTTGTTGAAATTTCATTATTTTGAAGAGCCTTCACAATATAATCAGGGGGTTGATTTATCTCTTCCAGGTGTTGAAATAATCCTTCATCATCATATTCTAATTCTCCTATATGTTCTAGTTCTTGCCCCATCATTTGACAAAAATCTTTTATCATTTGAAGTTTTTTAGGAGTATATTCTATTGTGGGAACTGTGGAAACATCTATAACTTTTTCTTGGGAGGTTTTAAAAAGTGGTTTAAAAATTTCTCTTGTTTTCTTTCAAATGCTTCTTCACCCATTAGTTTCTGTTTGCGTTTCTTCTTTATGGCTTCCTGTTGTTTTACAACTTTTGAAACCAACTCTTGATGTTCCTTAAATCTTCTTGCTCTTTCTTTCGCATCCATTTATTTATTGGAAAATATCATTTAGTATCTCATCTTGTTTCACAACAATATATTTATATTTTCAGTCATGTGCTTCATGTAATCCCGAAATTCCTTTTTACTACATAATGTAGAACAATTATCTCTCCAAAAATTGTTTATATCTATTGAATTTAACTTGAATAAAATAAAAGTATTAGCATTGTTTCTGATGGAACGACGAGGAAGTTGAAAGTATGATTGACTAAGATAAATACAATTGGCTTAATGGTTAGGGTAGTGGGCTCGGGATCCAAGAATCCTGAGTTCAAACCCCCCTTCGCTGTTGAATTAATACCAGGTAGGGTTGACTCTGCCTGTCATCCTTCCAAGGTCAGCAAAATGAGTGCCAGCTTGCTGGTATACTGTGTGGGAGTGGAGACCCATCCAAGACAGAGCAGGGGGGGGGGGTGCGAGACCGGAGAGGAGACGGTAGAATATGGAAAGACCACCGACCTGCCTGCGGTGATTGAGTGAGTGGCCCAAAGACTTAGCCTCATCGTGGGAGATGCCAATGATCCGAAATGTCTTGGTTTCCACAGCGTGAAGCCGAGAAAGGTGGGAGGAAGGAGCACCAGCCCAGAGGGGAGAGCAGTACTCCGTCAGGCTGCGGACAAAAAGAAGAGAAAAAATATTAAAATTTTCTCTTCTTTTCTTTGAAACACTTCTTCACCCATTAGTTTCTGTCTCTGTTTCTTCTTTATGTCTTCCTGTTGATTTACAACTTTTGAAACCAACTCTTGATATTCCTTAAATCTTCTTGCCAATTCTTTCGCATCCATTTATTTGTTGGAAAATATCATTTGTAGAATTATAAAGGTCAAAAGGGTAATTTTCTTTTTCTTTATCATTAAAAGTAGATGTGTTCAAATAAATGATTTTTTTTAAATATTTCATCAAATTCTTCATTAACATTAATATGAGTTGTAATTCCTTCTTCATTAATACATGTATCTCTGTTTTTCATATGTTAGCGTTGAGTTTCTTTATCAACATCAAAACCGAATGATAAAATCTTAACTCCATTCCCCTCAGATGTTAAATAATTTGTCTCATTCATTCTGGATTAGTTTCTAATAACCCAAGACCATGAGATTTTAGTGTCTTTAACTCACTCTTACAATGTGAATATTTTGTTGCACAAGGAGAGACCTCCTCAAATATTTGACCTTCGTTCCTCAATCGCATATGTTCCTCCATTGAAATGCAGTAATAATCTTTACCTTCTACTTCTCCTGGTTGCATTACTCTGGTTGTTGTGGATAAAATATGTATCACAGGGTGTTTTAAAAAAAACATGCCATCTTTTCATTTTCACTATTCCAGAACCGAGATTTATGAAAGTTTTCCCAAAAGCAGATTTACCCACAAGATTCATATAACAACTATCATTTATGTATGTCATTGCTTATAAAATAAAAAAATATCCCTCAGTTTCTCATTTTGTTTCACAAAAATGTATTTATATTTTACAGTCATGTATTTCATATGCTCCTCAAGTTATTTTTTACTACACAACATACAACAACTGTCTCTGCAAAAATTATTTGTATCTAATGAATTTCACTTGAATAAAATAAAAGTATTAGCATTATTTCTTATCAAGCGACGAGGGAGTGAAAGTGAAATTGACAAAGATAAATACAATTACAAGAAGAATGCCTCCCTCTTGTGTAGTAACTATCCATAACCATTTGGTTTCTCTCATTAACACAATCATCAAAGATAATGAGATTCTTTTTTTATTTATCCAAATCTTGGGGTGAAGGTATATCACTGTATTATCACGAAGAATACAAGTTATAGGTTTTGATTTATTTTTACATTTCCATGTATCACAAAATAGTTGTATTATATGTTCAATGTTATAATCATTTCGTTTGTTTTGAAGTTTAAATAAACCAATTATGTCTTCTTTTTGAAGACGTGCATTGAAACCTTGTGAGAGTAGTTGATACTCACATTGAAAACTTGACTTTGTGAAAATTATTAAATTATCAAAATCTAAAAAGTTGGGAGTAAGGAGCATCTTTAAAAGCAGGCAGGATTTTCCACATCCGCTGGAACCAACTATGAGACATCTTAATTAATTTGGAAGATTTTTATGATTGTTATATTTTTATCTTATTTTCCCAAATGGGTAAAAAATCATTCATTTTTATATTTAGAAACCAAATTATTGAAATTTTATAGGCTTTTTTAGAAACTCTTTGTTTTATCCTGAGTTCAGGTTAAATTTGAAGATAATCCATTATTTTAATTATACAATATCTTGTGTTGATATTTCCCTGAAAATGACAATCGTTAATGATATACATCATCAATCCATGAAACATTACCATCACTTGTTCAGTCTCTTCTCTTGTAAGAAAAGGTGTATTATCACCCTCGCACTTAACATTCATTTCTCCAATCAATCTTGTAAAGTAATTCATTTTTGGTGTAATTTTGAAACAATTATGTTCCTTTTATGTTTTATATTTTCATTAATTAGAAGATAATCACAAAATATACATTGTTTATGGGATTTTGACTGTGTTTAATCCCACTCTGTCACATGCAGGATGATTCTCAAATTTGTCATATGGAGAATCAAGGAATTCAAGAGGCTCAAGATCTGGTATTCCATTCATCTTTATATCGTAAAACTTTACTTAAAATAAAATTCATCTTCGGTATGATCTTCAGTACCTTCATCAGTACTTTCATGATCATCTATGAACCTACTTTCATAACTATTGTTTGAATACAAACTCTTGGTATCATAACTGTCTTCTGTATGATCTTCGATAATTTCATGATCATCTATAAAACGACTTTCATAACTATCACTTGAACACAAACTCTCGGTATCATAACTGTCTTCTGTTCCAATAGAGATACTCTCATAGTCTTCAAAATCTTCACTTGAAAAATGACTCGTATTTAATTAGTAGAAAAAACATTGCCATCTATTGTTATGAATCTGGAAGCCATTTGCACACAACAGCCAGAGTCCTCGTTGTTCAGTTATTTCGATAGGTATGTATTGGTGGTCGTATGGCAGCTTACCTGCTGGGGTAGCTATCATTTCTTGAAGCGCGACTGTGTCGCTGATGCAGTGCCCCTCTACCAGTACACACACTGGAACTGGTACTCATTTTGCCGACCTCGGAAGGATGACAGGCTGAGTCAACCCCCGAGTATGTGTTTATAGTTAGGGTCCCATCCTTCTGCCTAATGGGTTAATTTCATGTGTGCGCTGCAGGTTTCTTTTATAGTCAGGTTTTTTACATCTTTAAATCTTCCTCCAAAACAAATCAATCCTCCACCTCTTCGCACCACCGACTCCATTGCCCACCTGTTTTTGGCTGAAGGTGTGGGTGGAGCCTCCATTGCCTCAGATCAAGGCTCTGCTCCAAAGAAGGGCATGGAGCGTTTCCTCCAGCCAATGGGAAGCCAGAATGCCAGAAACAACTACAGAGCCTCTTCGGGGGGCGGGCCACCGAGACGCCCCGACACCCCCCCACCCCGTCCAATGAGGAGGCGAGATACCTTAGAACGGACCCCTCCCACCTCACTTGAGGAATGACTAATAGTGGGGGGCAATCGGCCTGGCAAAAAGAACAAGCCTCATCGCCTTGTTTGCCCTCCTTTTTCCTGCTGGGATCGTCTCTATTTGCCTGCTGGGATAGTCTCGTTTTGCCTGCTGGGATTGTCTCGCTTTGCCTGCTGGCGTTCTCGTCTTGCCTGCAAGTGCTCGTCTCACCTCATCCGCTCTCGTGCTGGCTGGCGTCCATTGCGTCATTCCCGGTCCCTGGTGCTTGGTGCGGCGGCGAAGGTGTGGGTTCGAGTCCCCCCCGAACCAGCTCGTCTCGACCAGACCGCACGAGGCGGAAAGGTGCCCAACCAAACTCTTACCCTCAGCTCGCCTTCCCTCCCGAGCTGAAGGGTCAAATAAAGGCCAACCGGCCCCATTTCTTTTGGGTGTGTGTGTGTGTGTGTGTGTGTTTGTGTGTGTGTGTGTGTGTGTAGCGCCCATCCTGTAAGTAGAGACTGTTAAGTGCCTGTGTTCATTGTAAATTGCATTTCTTTTATTCGGATAACTCTGCTCTTTGTCACCCTCTCCCCATTACAAATAAACCCCTGTTAAATGTACCAGCTCGTTGCCTGTCGTTTCTATCATTGGCCTAGCATGGTTCGGGCTTGAGAATTAGTGAGGCAGTTTGGGCCGTAAGTTGTCATTGGGACCGGCGCGGCTCTGGTAACTCCCGCTCGGTTATGCCGGACCCGAGTCGGTACATGCGACTCAGTTCGGACAGAGTCGGCCGAGGGTGTGGCTTTCCCGGTAGCTCGACGGAGTGAGTACTTAGGTAAATTGGAATAGACAAGTGGACCCCACCTCATGCCGTCAAAATATTGGCGACCACGGTCCTTTAAGTGACCTATCGACTCCAGAGTTATTCGGGGTGACGACCTTTCAATTCTGGGTGTTCAGTGGAAGACAGCCCTACTGCTCCGTCTCATGGTCGTTCTTCGCCACCGACCCCCGGCCCACAACACTATAGCCTCTACTTTTTTCATGAACAGATTCAATGACTACATTTTTTATATTGAAGGTAATATTAAAATGGTCCTTAACTACTTCTGAACGAAATGTCATTTCACCTGATGTATTAACATCCTTCATTTCATCAAGATTTACATATTTAGGGTTGTTAAAAAATGCAAATTTCTCCTTGCTTATTGGTGATGGTCTTATCTTTTCTTTCTAAAGCCTCATCCATCAGGGTTTTATTTTTTGATACTTTTTCTTGTTTTATTGCTTTTTCTAGTTTTGAATGTATTGCTAGAAGGAGAGGAGAAACTTTTGTTAGAGCTACTTTAATTGATGGTCTTCCAGATATATTAAAAGCCCTTCCACTGAAGGAAATTGAAAAACTCATATTATCAGTCATAATTGTTTTTATCCAATAGTTTTATTTATCTTTATTAAATTTTACATCCTCGACATATTTCTCAGTATCGTTTACAAATGTAGAGATTGAGTGAAACTTGTCTTTTTGTGTCTTGATACATTGTATTTATTAAGTAAAAAACGTTGGTGGGTTCACCTATAAATTACCACAAGGTTTTCATCAAGAAAAATTTCATTTTATTCACAGGAATTGCAAAAGAAAAAGATGATGAAAAAAGTGAAAAATGAAGATGTAATACTTAAACAGTCTCCTTCAAAGCGATTAACTAACTTGGACCTGTGCCAAGAATTGATTTTTATTTCACCTGTTGAAGGAATATCTTTAAAATATATGCATTGTGATACATGTAATATGGATATTCTTAAAGGAAATTATAATAGATGCCTTCAAACACAAAAACGCAAGAAGAATGAAGAAGGGATACTTGGATGCTCTCTTGAAAATATTGATGAAGCATTTAAAGGACATATAAAAATAAGATTATTTCACTTTAAAGAACCAACACGAACATCAATCATTGAGACAATTATTGTGGTTAAACCAAGAATTGAAATTCTAATTAAAATACATTGAAATCAATACTTTAAAGTTATATATGGGAGTAAAACTAAAAGTGACACGAGAAGGTGGCGAATAAACTCCTGACATGAGAACAAACCCTCACTTTATCACATCATTCCAAGATTTCTTAGATTGTGATGTATATGATGAACTTCTGAGACATTAACAAAATGTTAATGACAACGTGGAAGGTAGTGGATTCGTTATTGGAAAAATAATCTTTTGGGATATATTCACATCCTAAAATCAGATCCTCTCAACACTTCCTCACACATTGATTTACCAAAAGAGATTAAACTTAAAAAAGGCAGTTGCTACTATTCAAAACAATGATAATAAATGCTTTCTATGGTATGTTCTTGCTCATCTACATCCTCCAAAAACAAATGCTGAAAGAGTAACTCATTACTAGAAATATGAGAAAACATTAAATGTTAAAGATTTCAAGTTTCCAATGCCATTGAGAGATATTCCTGAATTTGAGAAAATGAAAAATCTATCTATCAATGTATATGGACGAACGGATACAAACAAAGTTCAAATGTTAAAAATTTCAAACAACGATAAAAATTATGAAACATACAGTGACCTTCTCTACTTTACTTCAAAGGAAAAATCACATAATGCTCACATCAAAAAATTATCAAGATTAACCAAATTACAACTATACAATCGAAAATGTGAAACATATCCTTGTAAGAGATGTCTCAACTCCTTCGTACAAAAGAAAGATTGGATCTACATTTGAAATACTGTAGAAATCATAAATCAGTCGTAATCAATTTACCAAAAGCAGGTTCAAACATATCATACAAAGATTTTAACAAATCTATAAAACATCCCTTTGTGATATACGCTGATTTTGAAAGTATCCTTGAAAAGATAACACTTTCTCCAAATAAAAATCAATCATTCACAAATAAATATCAAAAACATACTCCTTGCAGTTTCTGTTATTATATCAAATAATCTGTTGGTGATGATTGCAACAAGTTAGAACTTTACAGAGGAGAAGATGCCTCCCAAGAGTTTGTGAAACACCTGGAAAAAGACTGTATTCAATTATCTCAGGTAATGGATAAAACATATCAATCAATGTCCTTAACAAAAAAAGAGAAAAGGAAATTTAAACAACCACAGGCTGTTTGTCATATTTCTGAGGAGAAAATGAGTGAAGGTCTAAAGGAAAGAGACCATTGTCATCTCACTGGTAAATATAGAGGTCTGGCTCATCAGAGTTGTAATCTCAATTTTAAACTTCCCTCCTAAATTCCAGTATTTCTTCACAACAATGCTCACAATGTGAGATTTATCACAGAAACCTAAAAAAATTGTGGGATGGGGTTGGGGTTCTGGATGTGAGAGGGTTAGGGATGGGGTTGGGAATTTAAATGTGAGGGTCAGAGTTGGGGTTAGGGATGGGTTAGGTTTCTGGATGTGAGGTGAATATCACACCTCACCCTTATTACCTCCACCACTGACGATGAAGGAGGTTATGTTTTCACCCCTTTGTGTCTGTTTGTTTGTGTACAGGATATCTCTAAATATTGTGGACGGGTCCAGATGAAATTTTGTGGACAGGTTGGGTGTGTGACAAGGCCAAACTGATTAGATTTTAGTGAAGATATGGATCTGGATCCGACTACTAGAATTTTAAAGTGATTCTTCACCATTGAAATATCGGGCCAAAAACGATATTGTGCTGAACAGCATGATATTTCAAAAATGTATTGGGCCTGATATGTTCTCATGGATCAGGCATTATGTGGTGGAGGTATTTGCTCCACCAAGTGCCCTTTTAGTTTTAAACCTCGCTCTTTCATTCCAGTCTTTCTTCACCACAACACTCACTATGGCACATTTTTAAAAAAAAAATAAAGGAATTGAGTAAAACCAGTGGATACATTTCAGCCATTCCGAATACAGACCAGAAATACACCTCATTTACAAAAACAATCTTCACATCTCCCATAACTCATATTAGACTTCTTGCCACATTCAAGTTTATGTCAAGTCCATCATCTGAGTTGCTGTCAAATAACAAATGTTTTCCCATTCTTCAAACTCACTTCTCAAATCGGGACAAAATTGAACTCTTGCAGCAAAAAGGTATATATCCCCATGATTATATTAACTCATTTGAGAGGTTCAAAGAAACACAGCTCCCACCTCAAGAAAGTTTCTCCGAGTTGAGTAAAACTCACATAACTGATAAAGAATATACCCAACCCAAAAATGTTTGGAAGAATTTTGACATTAAAAAATCTTGGGGAATATCACAATTTGTATCTCAAGACTAATGTACTCTGATTGGCTGATGTATTTGAAGCTTTCAGAGCAGTCTGTCATCATAAATATTCATATGGATTAGACCCGCTCATTATTACACAGCCCCAGGATTAGCTTGGAGTGCTATGCTAAAGATGACTGAACAACTAAACAATCATTGGAATTAATCGTTGATATAGATATGCTGTTGATGATAGAGAAGGAAAAAAAGAGGTGGAATATCATAAGTCTGTTCCAAGAGATATGCTAAAACAAACAACAAATATCTTCATAACTATGGTGCTTCAAAAGATACTTGCTTGATGTATAACGATGACAACAATTAGTATGGATGGGCTACGTCTCAACCTTTACAGTAAGGAAAACCCAAATGGGTTAAAGAGAAACATGATGAAAGAATGTTACAAAACATTGTTATCTTTTCTCAAAAGGAATTAGACAAAGCACAAGTTGGGTATTATTTTGAGGTTGATTTGAAATACCCAGAAGAATTCCACACCAAACACAAAAACCTGCCATATGCCCCTGATAAGGAAAGTCTGAGAAAGGAATGGTTCAGCGGTTATTTTATTTTATTGTATGCATTGTCGAGGCTCGTATAAGAGCGAACACATAGAACATATAATAAGGAGAGCAGGAGACAAGAGGGGCAGGAGAAGTAAACACAAAACAGGAGGGAGCAAAGACATTAGGAGATTTGTGGAAGGGAGAGGGATGGGGCCGGGTACATGGGGTAAACAAGATTGACACTACAGGAACTTTCAGGAAGGAAAGCAGGGAATTTGAAGGAGGTGGATATAGGGTGGATTGACAGGGGTACAAAAGATAATGATTTTGGATGGGGGAAGATATGAGATGGTGGTGAACAGCTCTTTTGAAGACCGGGAGGGAAGAGTGGGATTGAAAAGTGTGGGAGTTTGTCCAGAGGTGGGGAAAAAGAAGAATAAAAGAGTGAAGGTGAGCAGTAATTATTTCTTTTGGTAGTTTCACCAGAAGGGGGTTGCTGACGGACCTTGAGCACCCTGCGAAAATATGTGAGGTTGGGGGGGCGGGGACATATCGCAGAGAGATGAGGGAGGGCAAGGCCGGAGAGAAGATGGTAGAAGACAGAAAGATCACCGACCTGCCTGCGGTGAGAGACAGAGAGACCCAAAAACTCAACTTCATCTCGGGAGATACCAATGATCCTAAAAGTCTTGGTCTCCACAGCATGAAGCCGAGCTACATGTGAGGTGGGAGCACCAGCCCAGAGGGGAGAAGAGTACTCCATCAGGCTGCGGATGAAAGCTTTGTACGAGTTATCAACAATAATTTCTTACTACAGGCCAACAAACAGAAAAGTTACTCACTACATTATATGATAAAGACAATTATGTTATACATCAATGGAATAAAGACAATATATATCTAATGGGTTTAGAGCGAATAAAATTGAGAGAATTTTAAAGTTTAGACAAAGTCATTGGTTATAGACCTATATTGATTTCAATATGAAAAAGAGAACAGAAGCAAGAACAGATTTTGAGGACTTTTATAAATCAATGAATAACACTTTGGAAAATGTAATAAATCGGCAAAACATAAAACTCACTAACTACGTCTTGGAAACAGGCATCAAAATAAATTAATAAACCAAGCTTTCAGAGTGGATGTGTTTTCGAAAAACTTTTGTGCTATTCATATGAATAAAGCTATTCATATGATGATATAAGAAACATTTTAGAAAATGGGATTGACAACCTCCCTTATGGATATTAATAATTAAGGTATTTATTTAGAATTAAGATATACATAAGTGTTAAGATATTTAAACCCCGATCTTCAAAATAACAATAAACGAGTTCTATTCCAAGGAATTGTGACACAGGAGAAAGCCATTTGGCCCATAAAAACCTGTGCTATTATTACCGACTTAATAAGGTTGTTTATCCGTACTCTATCCTTTTTAAATGCTGATTGTCACGCAAGGAAGCAGCACATACCATGTTTTTAAGTCGTTGGTATGACTCGCACGGGGTATGAACCGCCCACCTCCCGAACTCAGAGAGAATGCTCTCACCATTACACTACCGAGTCTGGTTCTTGATGTTTTACTATTGTCTAAATAACCCGATCTTGATCAGGTGACTCCAAACACGCGCGCACACACACGCACGCACACGCACGCACACGCACATACACACACAATTCTCTCTCTCTCTCACTTTCTGTCCTATCCTCCCCTTCCTCTTTCCCTTCTTCCACATCCTCATACTCCTCTGTCCTTTAGCTCTCTGTCTCTATCTCACCCCCTTTACCTCCTTACCCCAACACCTCCACCCCCTCCCCCACCCCGTCTCTACTCCCACCCTCTCTCTGAGTAAGACGTGACATGTGTCTTGGTGTGCACAATGGATATCAGAACACAATGTTGCTGCATAAACGATGTGACAGGAAGGTGTTTACAGAGACGATATCGAGAGCAACATACCCCATTGATAAAGACACGCAGTCGATCTCACAGCTCACCAAAGAATAATGGAAACCAAAGCTTGTGATGTTCCATGAACAAAGGTAATTTGGTTACCTTGTATTTGATACAGACGCTTACATGCCTTTTGACATGCTTCGCTTGGACGCAACACAAAGCTTTACCTGCAAGTACAAAAGGAGAGAGGAGGGAGGGAAAGAGGAGATGGAAGGTTAGGAGGCAAACAGTGAGACAGTGAGATGTGCAAATGGAACAAAGACAACAATAATTCACTTTGCTTTCTTTTATGTAAAAGAGAAATATATATATATATATATATATATATATATATATATATATATATATATATATATATTTATATATGTCATGATACCTCTTGTGGCTCAGGTTTTCAAGAAATTAGAGTCTTTGCATAAAAGATACTGTCACATGTATATGTATACACAGAGGGAAAGGAGGCAGGGGAGGTGTGAAACAAGAGTTCAAAAAGTTACGCAAACAAGGTACAATATTCCGAGAAATGCTAGAAAGGTATAATGAGACGTGTATATAAATACAACTACAGTTATATAGATTCTGGATTTGTGATTTGAAAAACATAAAAAATGTGGTAGTTTCTTGGAATATCTGAATATCTCATTCAGGGACCATTTTGAATGCTCCTCATATTTGTGCCGCAATCAGCTTGTTGTATTCATTTTAAACCAGTTTTCATCTCGAAAAAGCAGGGAGAGCGAAGGAATACATTAAGAATTTGGACAAGGGCATGGCTTTTAAGCACATATTCTCATTTGTTAGATCTTTCATGATGATATTGAGAGTCAAAAAAGAAATTTCAACAAGACATCCAACTTGATCTCCTTTTCAAAGAATGGTATATTCCATGATGTATGTTATACCTTGCTTATCCAACACCAAATCTGTACTTCTGAGTCAAAAGTCAAAATAGATTTGATATATATATATATATATATATATATATATATATATATATTGTTACGTCTGAGGGGGGGGGGTATGCATTCAAAGGGTAATTAGGATGTTTAATTAGGTATGCCATGCTGTTCGAGTTGTACCAGGATCTCGATGTAATAAGTAGCAATTCAGTGGTGATAAGTTGTCTAGTAAATGTCCATTTCTTCAAGGGGGAAATGATAATTGTCATGGAATTAGATAGGGAGACGGGTTAAGGTAAGTGTGTATGCGTAAACCCTTTTAGTATTCCCTGTAGGGTTGCCGTGACGTCACAGGTCAGTGCTGCGGATGGCTCCGCCCCGTGATCACGATTGGCGGAAGGCGACGGCAGAGGGCCAATAAAAGGGCTCGATTGGAAGTGACGAGGACTCGAGTATAAAAAGGTTCTGTTCGGGAAAAGAAGTGGAGGAAGAGTCATAAAAAGAAAGCGTCTGGTCGAGGCTGTTGATCTCTGAGCGTGCTCTCGTTGCGCTGGTTCGTTCCTCGATTCGTCGTGTCTCGTGGCCTTGCTGTGCCTCGTTCCTCACCTCGGTTGGCTCTGGAATTCTGCTGGCTTGGAGTACGGGACCGAACGGCGGGCGGACCTGCCTCCCTCTCCTGCTCGCATCTTGGCGCCAGAACTGGCTCCCTGGCGGCTGTGAGCGGTCTTGGGCCTAAACCAGGAGGTCGACACCACCCGGAACAGCACCACGGTGTCTCCTGCCCCTGACGAGCGCAACGCCAGCTCGTCCGGCGCCAATCCAGGGACTGTTGCGTCGACTCCACGGGCCAGCCTGACCACCAGGACCAGCTACGTTTTGTGTGTGTGTGTGTGTGTGTGTGTGTACCTTGCGACTTAGAGGGTTTGAGATTTGTATATCCATTGGAATTGTTTGTGTTTTCCCCACGCCCGAACCCACACCACCATCCCGTCGAATCGCCCCGGATCCCTCCTCTTGCCGAGTATTATTATTTCTGGTTGGAGAAATAAACATTATTAACTCAATGAAAAGCGACTTGTGCCACCTTCCTCGTCCCGTTTGCTGTAGAGCGATTAAAACCGCCATCTTTGGGTTATAAAAAATAAACCGCCTCCATCGTTTCGGCTCATTCTACGTTGGCGGGACTGTTCAAGTCCCGTGGACGTCACATTGGTGTCAGGGTGTTGGATGTTCGAACCCCTCTAAATTATATTTGGTATCAGGAGAATAATCCAGGATTAAAATGTCGCCACGAATTGGAATATAAAATTACTACTGAAAAGCGCGCGAGCGCGGGAAAATTTTGGCGGGATTTTTCAAATTAAATTTAATTGGCGGCAAACGGGACTTCTGCACCATGGCGGATGTGCAGATGTTGGAGGAGGAAGGCCACGTGTCGGAGAGCGAGTCGGGGGAAGAAGGGAGAGACGGGGGTAGGATCGGAACCTCCCCCATTCCGAGCGTGGACCGTGCTTCATTGCCCGTAATGAAGCCGGCAGCACCGGAAACCGGCGCGATGTCGATCTGGACAATGTTGGAACGTTTAATGAGTGCAATTACAGCACAGGGGGCAGAAATGACGGCACAGGGGGCAGAAATGGCAAATCAATTCGTGACACAGAGAGCAGAAATGACAGATCAATGGGGGTAATGGGGGAACAGTTGGGTGCACGGATTGATTTAATGAGGGATGAATTGGGGGGAAAAGATGGAGAAAATGAAAACTGAGATGCAGGAGTGTGTGGATGTTCAATTGGGGGAAATACAAAGTAAATTTGAGGATATATTGGAGGAAACAAAGGTAGAAATTCCATTGGAGGGGGAAAATATACGGAAAAAATTGGTAGATAAAATTGATGCAACGAACATTCGGGATGATAAAGTGGATGAAGGCCTGGAACGTCATCGTGCCTGTGTGGATACTGGTATGCAGCTGCAAGTAGAAGAGTGGGGAGAGCTGAGGAAGCAAGGGATGAATTTGGCAGAGGAGGTAAAAGGATTGGAGGCTCGTTTGGACGAACAAGATAAAATTATGAGCCAAGATGAAGTCTTGGATAAAGGCCTGGTAGAGCCGTCTTTTGTTAGGACAGTGTCCGGGTTGGTTGAGGAGCAGCTACAAACTCACGACAGAGCCTTAGATGAGCCTGTGCAGGCCCAGAAGATCCTGCGGGAAGAGGTGAATCGGTCCATTCAACGTTTGAAACAGGAGGCAAAATTGACCCATGAGACCCTCACCACAAAACATCTTTGGCCACAGTGGGCTCCGAAATTGGATACGGAGCCACAAGGGTGTTTGATCCCTGGGCTGGATTCGGACAAAGGAGAAACTGGGAAGCGGGCCACCAGAAAAGTGATCCCCCTGGTAAATTTTGACGGCTCAGGTAGCGTTGAAGCTTTTCTGACGCAATTTGAGTGCATTTCCCGACTAAACGGATGGAATGAGCGGGAACGTACAGGGAATTTGGTGGCAACGTTGCGGGGACCAGCCGCAGATGTGTTAAACGTGATCGCGGAGGGGATGTTGACCAGCTCCCACATTTGCGAGGCGTTGAGCCGTCGGTTTGGGTTCGCAGCAAACTGTGATCTGGTGCGGGCCCAGCTCCAGCACCGCAGATTAAAGCCGGGTGAGACAGTGCAGGAGCTGGCACAGGACATTTACTAATCAGTTAGGATTGCGTATCGGGACCTAACAGTGGAGGCGTGGGACAGACTGGCACTAGAGAAATTTCTAGCTGCTCTTCCGGACCCTGAGGCCCGAGCGCTAGTGGAGTTAGAGGATCCACCCACCGTTCACCGAGCGGCTGAGTGTGCAGCCAGGCTGGCCTCGTGGAGTCGGCCGGGTCGGGTGCCCGAGAGGCCATCGGTGACGATCCGACAGGCGGAGATTCGGGATCAGGGAGGGGGGATGGTAGAAATTGGCATTACCCAAATGTTTCAGGAAATTTGCCAGAAACTGTCAAGTTTGATAAGGGGTAATTCGGTAGTTGGTGCGCCAAAGCGGCGGGGTCCAGCCCAGCCAAAAGAGCAATTCGATTATGGCCGAGGGGGTTTAGAACCGGAAGAGACATTACACAGATACCCACGGGGGCCTTTTATGGGGAGTTGTTTCCGGTGCGGGCGAAGAGGACACGTGCAACGATATTGCCGCTACCCAGCGATGGAGAGACCCTCCAATAGACTTTCAAGCCCGGAGAGGATGAATCCTCCTGCTGAACCGCCAGGTCTATCCGAGGTGCCCTTTCATAGGTCGAGTCCGGAGATCACTGTCGGGGTCGGGGAGACTAGATCGGGCTGAGCATTTCGGGCCATGCTCGGCTGGTGAGATTGTGGCGAAGTGCCTCCTTTGGTGAAAATAGTGAATTGTGGGAAAATTGGCATGGGTTTGTAAGTTCTGCTGGGTTTTAGAGTGACAATAGGGACAGTGGGTAATTGATAACAAAGCGGGCACGAGTGGCTGTCCAATGGCTGGTGCGTGGATCGGGTGAGGAGAAGTGCTGTGTGAGTTGTTTCAAGTTAAGAAGTGAAATGTATGGTGCACACATTGATTTTTTATTGGACATGGTGTGGTAACAGGGAAGGTCATGGTCGGTGAAGTGTTAGAAATGCAGGTGTCACATATAAGGCCGATGGGGTGGGGAGAGTCATGTGGGTTTTGTGGGTGGGGATGATGTGCTTGTCCGCAGGGATTGCTGAAGCTCACGGTGAGCGGGAATTGCGACCCCCTTCAAGGAGATTCACCCCTGGTGGCTAATGGTGACAGTGTCTGGAGGCAACTGGGAGAGGGTCTGGTTGGGCGACCAAGGCGGGTCGGACCTTGGCGACCCAGGAAGGCCAGAGGAGCCAGTGAGACCACTTCCAGTGTGTTGTACGGAGTGAGAGCTGATGGCTACCAGGGGGTGGGAATCAAAGGGAGCGGGGCGGAGAAACGTCCGGGTTGGGCTAAAGCTTACCTGTGGGCATGGTTGCAACTGAGATGCCCCCATCATCTTGTGGTAACCCACCCCACGGCCATGACGGGATTCAGCCTACATCATTAAAATGGGGACCATGACCGAGAAATGTGATGATGACCATGGTGTGAGTGTTGTGAAGATGTGTGAGTCCAACTCGATCCCGCACAACTTGACATGTGCAGCAAGGGCATGAGGTCCGCATAATTTTGGGGTCAAGCAAATTTGAAAATTGGCTCCCCAGGTAACGCTGGGTCTATTAGCATCCACTGGGGGACGCGGTCACGTCTAAATATCCCGTGAATAGTGTCGTTAAGGCTTAGAGTAGGAATGTAAAGTATAAGTGTTGTGTTTTTGTGGAACCTTTTGTTTCCCCTCCCCAGATGACTGGAAGAGTGTTGGACAGGAACGATGATCCAGAGGATGGAGTGCAACTTCGTTCAGTGCTCTCATGTGATTAAACAAAAAAATGAATGATTGTTTAGGCGAGGATAAGGCCATAAGGGGGTAGTACATTAAGCAGGATAGTTAAGTTAGCTGTGGCTCGCTGCCCATTGCCCCTCCTACTTTATTTCGTTAGGTTAAATAGGTGTGAGTCAGTAAGTGTTAAGGCTGGTACGGTAGCGCCTGTGATATACCTTGCAGGAGCTGCGGTACCAGAGGAGGGGGCAGTGTTACGTCTGAGGGGGGTATGCATTCAAAGGGTAATTAGAATGTTTAATTAGGTATGCCATGCTGTTCAAGTTGTACCAGGATCTCTATGTAATAAGTAGCAATTCAGTGGTGATAAGTTGTCTAGTAAATGTCCATTTCTTCAAGGGGGAAATGATAATTGTCACGTAATTAGATAGGGAGACGGGTTAGGGTAAGTGTGTATGCGTAAACACTTTTAGTATTCCCTGTAGGCTTGCCGTGACGTAACAGGACAGTGCTGTGGATGGCTCCGCCCCGTGATCACGATTGGCGGAAGGCGACGGCAGAGGGCAAATAAAAGGGCTCGATTGGAAGTGACGAGGACTCGAGTATAAAAAGGTTCTGTTCGGGAAAAGAAGCGGAGGAAGAGTCATAAAAAGAAAGCGTCTGGTCGAAGCTGTTGATCTCTGAGCGTGCTCTCTTGTTGCGCTGGTTCGTTCCTCGATTCGTCGTGTCTCGTGGCCTTGCTGTGCATCGTGCCTCACCTCGGTTGGCTCTGGAGTTCTGCTGGCTCGGAGTACGGGACTGAACGGCGGGCGGACCTGCCTCCCTCTCTTGCTCGCATCTTGGCACCAGAACTGGCTCCCTGGCGGCTGTGAGCGGTCTTGGGCCTACACCAGGAGGTCGACACCACCAGGAACAGCACCACGGTGTCTCCTGCCCCTGACGAGCGCAACGCCAGCTCGTCCGGCGCCAATCCAGAGACTGTTGCGTCGACACCACGGGCCAGCCTGACCACCAGGACCAGCTACCGTGTGAGTGTGTGTGTGTGTGTGTGTGTGTGTGTGTGTGTGTGTACCTGGCGCCTTAGAGGGTTTGAGATTTGTATATCCATTGGAATTGTTTGTGTTTTCCCCACGCCCGAACCCACACCACCATCCCGTCGAATCGCCCCGGATCCCTCCTCTTGCCGAGTATTATTATTTCTGGTTGGAGAAATAAACATTATTAACTCAATGAAAAGCGACTTGTGCCACCTTCCTCGTCCCGTTTGCTGTAGAGCGATTAAAACCGCCATTCTTTGGGTTATAAAAAATAAACCGCCTCCATCGTTTCGGCTCATTCTACGTTGGCGGGACTGCTCAAGTCCCGTGGACGTCACATATATATATATATATATATATATATATATATATATATATATATATATCTATATATATATATATATATATATATATATATATATATATATATATATCTATATATGCTGTTCGTCTTTCGGCTGCTCCCGTTAGGGGTCACCACAGCGGATCATCCGTTATGATCCGCATACTGATTTGGCATAGGTTTTACGCCGGATGCCCTTCCTGATGCAACCCTGGTCGCCTATTACGACACAGGGATAAGGATTTGGTTTGGCCATGATTCCAGGCTGCTCTGCACCCTCTCATAGCGCGGCCCAGTGCAGAGCACCCGTCCTCAAGCGATCATCCAACCCAAGCCTCTGAGTAGCCAGATTACAGGCGCACGCCACTACGCCCGGTATATATATATATATATATATATATATATATATATATATATATATATATATATATATATATATATATATATATCTATATATATATATATTTATTTATATATATCTATATATATATATATTTATTTATATATATCTATATATATATATATTTATTTATATGTATCTATATCTATATATATATATATATATATATATATATATATATCTATATCTATCTATATATATATATCTATATATATATATATATATATATATATATATATATATATATCTATTTATATCTATATATCTATATATATATATATATCTATTTATATCTATATCTATATATATATATATCTATATATACACACAGTTTCTGCAATATATATTAGGGTGGTCCAAAAAAGTCGAAAAAAATAGAATGTTGCTCCACAAGCTGAAAATTATTCTAATATGATCCATTAATGCGCAGAAATTTTTTTTTAGCTTGATAGGAGGTGATTTAGAGGTCGCTCCATATGACGACTTTTACTCTCATGACTTGAATAAATTAGGGTATGGTCAGGTACGATTACGGGTACTTCTGGATGTCCGAGGTGGAAATGGAGTGCATTTTCGAACTCTATGGGGTCGATTTACTCTAAGAAATGACTGCACCGACATTGAATTCACTCCCATTTCGAAAATATGACCTAAAACAAGATTTATCATTGCTGGAGTTGAGTAACTAATCCTACTCATTTCAATATTTTCTAATCTATAATTAATTTGTTGTCCGTCTAAACATTTCTTAGAGTAATTCGACGCCACTGAGTTCGAAAATGCAGTCCATTTTCAACTAGGAAGTTCAGACGTGTACGGATTCGCATCTCACCATCCCCTAATTTAATATAACTAGTACAGGCCCGTAGGTGCGTAGACGCCGACTGGATTGGGGCATTTTCACCCCCCCTCTCACCCACCCCCCATCTCTAGCCCCCTCCTCTCTCCCCCTCTCTCGTTCCAGTACCCTCTCTCGTGGGTGAGGCGTGCCAGTATGTGCAGCTTCGTTCCTTCGCTCTCGTAAACGACGACTGGATTGGGGCATTTTTTCAATTAGATCTGACCAACCGTATCATAAATGGCCATAACTTGGGAAACATACTCAGGTCCCCAGCGTCAATTGTGACGTCATATCAAAGGAAGAAGAATTGTGACGCCCCCTCTCTCTCGCCCCCCCTCGCTCCCCCAAGTCTCACCCCCCTCTCTCGCCCCTCCTCTCTCCCCCTCTCTTGAATTGTGACGCACCTCTCTCTCACCCCCTCTCTCCCCCTCTCCCTCCCCTCTCTCGCCCCCCTCTCTTGACCCCCCTCTCTCCCCTCTCCTCTCTCACCCCTCTCTCTGTAAATGTGTTCACAAAAAACAATTAAATAAATTAATAAACATTAATTGTGACGTCATTCGTGACGTCATAGCACCGTGTCTTGTTATTTGTTGACAGATAAATGACCGTAACTTGGGAACCACTTATTCGATTAATATAAAACCTCAAAAAGGCACATCGGCGGGTCCCCAGCAATATTCCTGGCAAGGTTAAATCAGATCGGACCGTCAATCGTGCAAAAAAATAAATAAATAAACATTAATTGTGGCGTCATAGCACCGTGTCTTGTCATTGGTCGACAGATAAATGGCCGTAACTTGGGAACCGCTCGTCCGATTGATATCAAACCTCGAAAAGGCACATCTACGGGACCCGGCAATATTCCTGGCAAGTTTCAATCCGATCGGACCGGCGGTCGTCGAGAAACTGCGGTCGCATACAGACACACACAAAAAGAAGACAGACAGACAGACAGACACACACACATTGCTGGAATTATAGATAGATTAGATCGGACCAACCGTATCATAAATGGCCAGGACTTAGGAAACCTGGTAAACAGCTGAAACGGATAAAGAAGAACGATATCAAACCTTGAATCAAATCAAATCAAATCAATTGAATCAAATCAAAGGATATCAAATCAAATCAATTGAATCAAATCAAAGGATATCAAATCAAACGATATCAAACCCCCTTCAAACTGGGGACCTGAGGCACATACTCAGGCACGACAGGAAAAAACAGCTGAAACGGATGAAGAACGATATCAAACCTTGAAAAGGCACATTCTCAGGTCCCAGAGTCAATTGTGACATCATATCAAAGATAAAAAAGAGGAAGCATTGTGACGTCATTTTGACGTCATAGCACCGTGTCCTGTCTGGTTGACAGACAATATTTAGGTCGTTATTGGTTGACAGACATTGGTCATTGTATCATGTTATTCTTTTTATTACTGCCAATTATTGTGCTATTATTATTATTATTATTATTATGAATATGCTGTTATCATTATTCTGAGGAAAAATGGCATGATAAGGTGATAAGGTGGAACGACACTTCAGCCACCATATATATACACCTTTTCAACACTGAAAAAAGCAATAAAATGGCTGTAACTTGGGAACCGCTTATCTGATTAATATCAAACATCGAAAAGGCACAACCGCGGGTCCCCAGCAATATTCCTGGCAAGTTTCAGTCAGATCGGACCGTCAATCGTGCAAAAAATAAAAAATAAAAAATAAAAAAACATTAATTGTGATGTCATTCCTGACGTCATAGCACCGTGTCTTGTCATTGGTCGAGATAAATGGCCGTAACTTGGGAACCGCTCGTCTGATTAATATCAAACCTCGAAAAGGCACATCTGCGGGTCCCCGGCAATATTCCTGGCAAGTTTCAATCAGATTGGACCGGCGATCGTCGAGAAACGGCGGTCGCAGACAAACACACACACACACACACACACACACACACACACACACACACACACACACACACACACACACACACACACACACACACACACACACACACACACACACACACACACACACACACACACACACACACACACACACACACGAGATTGCTGGAATTATAAATAGATAATATCTTAATAAATAAGTAACATATTTTTCGTGAATCATTGAATCTAAAACACTGGATGTTGGGCCGGCTAGAAATAAGTTCAGGCGGGAGTGGAGACAGCAATAGAGGCGGAGATGATAGTGGTATTTGGTAAATGAGACGAAATATTCTAATAGTTTGTAATTCCATTGATTGAAAAATTAGGGTATGGTGAGATGCGAATCCATACACGTCTGAACTTCCCAGGTGAAAATGGACTGCAATTTTCAAACTCAGTGGGGTCGATTTAATCGAAGAAATGTTTAGACGGACAACAAATTAATTATAGATTAGAAAATATCGAAATGAGTAGGATTAGTTACTCAACTCCAGTAATGATAAATCTTGTTTTAGGTCATATTTTCAAAATGGTAGTGAATTCAATGTCGGTGCAGTCATTTCTTAGAGTAAATCGACCCCATAGAGTTCGAAAATGCACTCCATTTCCACCTCGGACATCCAGAAGTACCCGTAATCGTACCTGACCATACCCTAATTTAACCAACTCATGAAACTAAAAGTCATGATATGGAGTGACCTCTAAATCACCTCCGATCAACTGAAATTTTTTTATGCGCATTACTGAATCATAGTTGAATAATTTAAGGCTTGTGGAGACAATATCTGAATTTTTTTTTCTTTTTGCCGTTTTTGGACCACCCTAATATAACTATATATACATATATAGTTACGGTTGTGGAAATTCGCATTACACCATAAAGGGTCCTCAAGTGAGATATATCGGTAAGTTCATGTGTAGTTAGCCCAAACCCGTTGTATAGAGGGAATATATGTGATCCATTCGGGCTGCGACGCTTCAGTTAGCCGTTTTTCTTTGGCTATTGTTAAGTTGGTGCAAGAACAACAACGAACATCGCCACAACCAACATCTCAAGGATCACGCCATTCACTACACGACGCCACCTCCCACAACTACACTACCACATCTTCGCCACTCGCCATTCAACGAGCACCGTGCGGTCACAATCTCCGCGGGACGGATGGGAGGGCAGAGTGGCAGCGGCGGCCGGGGTGCGAAGGGGCATCTCCCGCCCGAGTCTTTCATCCCTCGTCGTACGGCGCGTGCAAGAACAAAAACCAACAACGCCTGTGGGATTTTCCCTTCTGCTTTTCCCACGCTTTGGCATAGGGGAGGTGCAATTTGGGCCAGAGGTCAAAGGTGAAAAAAGGCAGGGGCCTGATTTTGGGGGAATAATTCCCTGGCCCCGAGCCAAGACTGACTTTCCTCGCCCCCCTCGCACGGCGCGGGGAGGAGGGAACGAGAGGGCACGCCCCTTCTTACGAAGCTTCCAGAAGGGAGGTGGAGCCAGAAACGGGGCAGGGCGAAGGGCGGAGCCCCACGCTACAAAAGGGGCAGACGAGGAGGCTTCGTGTTGGTCTTCATGTTGGTCTTCTGGTTCATCGTTGGTCTACTGGTTCATGGTCGTCTTCTGGTTCGGGTCGCGAGCTTGTTGTTCCTGCCTTGCTTCTTTAATCCATGCTCGAGCGCGGAAAATAGCGCCGAACAAACCCCGTCCGTTTCCCCAAAACCCCGTCCGTACTGTCGAGCGGACCACACGAGCGACGCGCGGCACGAGCTCGCGGACCACGCTGGAGGGGCTCGGAGTTGCGGTCGCAAAAGGAGGACTCGACGTGCTCAGGGAAGTCGCACTTCCATTTTCTTTTGGGGTTTGGTGTAAATGTGTGTGTGTGGCGCCAGTCTTGTAAAGTACAACTGTTTAAGTGTTGTAATAATAATATTTGGTTGTAGCTCTGCATTGTGTCCTTGCTTTTATATGTGCATTACTGTATGGCTGTATATACGTGCTGGTCTGTGTGTGTGTAATAAAGTGCTTGCTTGTTCAACTGTTTTCCCATTTCGCTTCGTCTTTTCCCTTGTTTGAAAGTTCCATCTTGCATCACGTAAGGGATTGATAGTGGGTTTAAAACACCCGGTAACCAATCTGAACCGTCGAGGTCGACGATAACTCCGCTCGGTTATCCCTGCAGCACGGAACAAGCCGCTTAAGCGGTTCGTGTCCGAAGTCGACCTGCGGCGAGGTACGATCGCCCGGTCGACCACTCGCGCACATACTTAGGTAGGTCGAATTTGGCGAGCAACCCTATCCTGCGCGGGTGGGCAATTGGCACGATCGTGGTGAGGTTAAACCCCCACCTGTTGCGAGGTCCTTGGCAGTAGTTCCAAGAGGGTCACGACTGAATTGTCCGTTCCGGTGGGCGACGTGTCGCGATTAGTGTTACGTGGCCGATCGCACGCCGGCGGGCGCGAATTCGCAACTATATATATTGTTGCGGATTCGCGCCCGCCGGCGTGAGAACGGCCACGTAACTCGAATCGCGGCACGTCGCCCACAGGACGGACAATCCCGTCGTGACCCTATCGGACTAACGCCGGGAACTAGTCACGGGTGGGCATTTCGGCCTCACCACGATCGTGCCAATCGGCCCCCCGCGTGGGATAGGGTTGCTCGCCAAATTCGACCTACCTAAGTACCCACACGGAGGGTAGACCGGGCGATCGCACCTCGCCGCAGGTCGACTTCGGACACGGGCCACTTTAAGCGACCCGTTCCGTACTATCGGGATAACCGAGCGGTGTTATCGTCAACCCCGACGGTTCGATTAATTATCGGGCGTTTTAGCCCACGACCAACCCTTTACGTGAAGTAAGATGGAGATTCAATAAAGGAAAAGACGAAGCGAAACGGGAAAAACAGTTCAACATAAAGCACATTTATTTCGCGATGGCACACGGATAGCACACATATACAATTATACACCAAAAGCAAATGTAAAAGTGGAAGAAACACAACAATTCTGCACAAAAAGCAAATGTAAAAGCAAAACACAATGCAGATCTACCACCGACTACCGAGCACACGGCAACACTTATACAGTTTTACTTCACAGACGGCGCCGACAACACATATACTCAAAGCAAAAGAAAAAGGGACCACCCTCAACTACAAGGGGGCAGACGGGCCTGGGGCCGAGACCGCGTCGAGCCTACCCGTCTGGTGATGAGCCGCAAAATGGCGGTGGCGCCCCGACTCTGCGGGCCTCGCTGGCACTGCCTGGTATGGGGTGGGAACGGGGCCCCCTTCTCGCACTATCTCAGCGCGGGGGGAAACAGGAGGGGGTTGTTGATGCTCGGGGGAAGGAGGATATCTCGCTGGCTCGGGTCCCGCGACGAGCGTCTCCACCGCGACCTCGGTCGCGTTACCGGCCTCTCCTCTCCGCAGCTCCCCGACTCTGACACGAGCGCCCTCTCGACTGCCTTCGCTGCCGCCACCTCTCCAACTCTCCCACTCCACAGCTCCGTCCAACTGCTTTCTCCGACTCTTCTCTTCTCCACTCTCCTTGACTGACTCTTTCCAACTTCTCTACTCAGACTCTTCCCAACTCCACTGCCGGCGAGCGAACGCGGCCCTTTATAGCCCCCGGGGCCTCGCTCCTTCACCTTCAACCCTTTACCTCTGGCTGGCTCCCCATTGGACAGAGGAAAAGTGGGCGTGAATGCTTTTTGATCCATGAATCTGCATATAGCGATTATACTCCGACGCACCTCGCCCCACGCTCGCCGATAGGACGGAACAGAAGTGGGTGTGAGTCGTTTTTGATCCGATTGCTTCGGAAAGGCTGGTGTTTTTGCACCCGCTGCTCGGTGCGCGCCCTGCACGAGTCCAGGATCGGCGCCCACAAGCGGCGCGGGAATGGCGGTGATGCGATGGTTGCGAGAGTGAGATGTGACGGCAAGGGTCGTGGCTGTTGTTGTGAAGCGGCATTGCGGTTGGTGGTTGTTGTGTGATGGCTGTTGAGACGTGGTTGGTGGTGGTTGTGATGGTAGTAATGGCGGCTGGTCCAAAATAAAGATAGTAAAAGAAAAACGGCTATCTAGAGGGGTCGCAGCCCGAATGAATGACATTTATTCCCTCTAAACAACGGGTTTGGGCCTAACTACACATATACTTACAGAGATATCTCACCTAAGGGACCTGAATGGTGGTTTGCGAATTTCGTCAACCACAATATATATATATACATATATATATATACATATATATATATATATATATATATATATATATATATATATATATATATATATATATATATATATATATATATATATATATATATATATATATATACATCTTCTTCTTTCGGCTGCTCCCGTTAGGGGTCGCCACAGCGGATCAACAGTCTCCATTTCGCTCTATCCTCCATTGACACTCCAACCACCCGCATGTCCACCCTCACCGCATCCATGAACCTCTTCTTTGGCCTTCCGCTTCTCCTCCTGCCTGGCGGCTCCATCTTCAGCATCCTTCTCCCGATATACTCCACCGGGTTTGGGCCGAACTACACATACTTACAGAGATATCTCACCTAAGGGACCTGAATGGTGGTTTTCGAATTTCGTCAACCACAACACTACCCCTCCCCTTTTTACAGACTCGTCCCGAGTCGTCAAATTTTCGTGTGCCATCATGTGTAGTTTTCCCCTAGTACATTTTACCTACGGATCCCTGAGTGCGACATTCATGGTATTCGTGTCCCCAAAATAAATAACCTGAGGGCTGAGTAACTACCTAAACAAACTCAGTCACACGGACGACTTAAATAAAATTGCCGGCGCTAAGACAGACATGCCGGGGGCGCACTCATATGTACAGTACATCTTAACCTTAACTTACAAATTTTACACTAAACCATGGCCCAGGATCAATGGACTCTGCAAAAAGAAAGCAGTTAGCAGGGAGCCAGGCTGCTCACATGCAGTCAATGGCTCAAACAATGCAGGTGACAGGGAACGTGGCCGGCTGCTCACACGCAGTCCAAGGCCTTCCCTTTTGAAACTGAACGCAGTCAAAAACGGTGCATGGGCTGCACAAACGCAGTCTCCGTGCCAGCTCAAGTGGCACACGCAATGAACACAACGAATGGATGGATGAATGGATGGACGCAAACACGGTGCACAGGCCGCCACTGCAGGCCCGTGTTGTAGCTGCCAACAGGGCAGTTCTCGCAGCTTGCAAACTGTTGCCTTGCGGATCCTGGCATACATGGAAATGAACAGGGGGGGGGGGCAAAGCAAAAATTGAACGGGGCTGGTGAACAGGGGCAGTGGGCATGGCATGGCAAAGGTGATCAGGCAAACACAGCCTGCAGAACAAGGCCGCTGCAGGCAAACACAGCCGGCAGATGAACTGGCCGGCACAGGCCTTGCAGAAAACAGCTGCAGACGATCCGGCCGGTACAGGCCTTGCAGCACAGCAGCTGCAGCCGACACAGGCCTTGCAGCAAAACAACAGCTGCCGATGAAGTTGGCCGGCCTCTGCCTTGCAGTAACGCAGCCAGCAGATGAAGCTGGCCAGCCTTTGCCGTTCAGTGGAGGTTGGTGGAGGGAGTGCGGTGGTGCTGGCCACTCGGAAGGCGGGCTCGGACCTACCTACCTGTCTCCCTCCCAACCTATCGCCTTTGCCTGTCATTGTCTATACCCACTCCCTTAATTTGTCAAACCCCAATTTAGCCCCAACTTTTTTTTTTTAACTTCCCCACTATAAATCGTCCCCTAACCCCCTTTATCGTCCTTGTTCGGCTAACCTATCCTGTCACCTAGCCTACTCCCAACCCCTACATTCCCTTCCCGGAGGGGAATAAGGGAGAGCTAACGTCCTGTGTCGAGGCCCAACGAAGCCCCAGGATGGCCTCCCCAGAGTTCAGCGATCTATAACAAAAGTGGGTCCAGCGGCCCACAACGACAGCGAGGGGATGGATGGTGCGGAGGGGTACATCTCCTAATCTACCGGAACCATTTAACTGTTACACTACCCCGGGGCTTTCAACAAGCCCCTCTCGCTTAAACTATTGGTTCTAACAACCCAGATTCCCGTCGCCTGTGTTGGTGTCCTCACAATTTCGGGCCTCGCCCCCCAATTTTCTCTCCGTGCCCTCACACGGTCTCATGGCTGGGACACGTGGCTCCCTTTGGCAGGCACGACCCTCTGCCGATTCTCCGACGATGGCACCCCCGGGCACTACACTGCCTCCGAGCCTACCAGCTCCCTAAACACCGGGGAGTGCCCCCCATGGCATCTCCCCTGAAACGCACACGTGGCAGGCTGGCTTCCCAGGCCCCTTTCCGAGGGTCACCCGTGCCCACAACACTGCCCACGCGGCTAATGGCGCCCCGGGCCCCCGCACCAAGCAGGCGCACCCGTGCCCACTACGCTATCCCGGCCCCCCATGGGCCCTTGGCCTACTACGGCCGACTAGCCTGGTGCCCGGGGTACCCACTCAGCGATACTCACCTTTCGCAGCCACGCTCCCAGCCCGTCAACAGGGCTCCTGCACCCCTCCAAACGGGTTTCGAGCCTACATTCACACCAACAGCAAAACGACTTCCATATTTGTTAATTTGACTAACCCACTTACTCAGTCTACACTGACCCCGGGGTCCCTTGGGCGGGAGTCACTCCTCCCCCCAATCACTCATCGCACCATGCAGTCCCCATTCGCTCCATACACACAGACCCGCTGGCCTCACTCACTCACCAAGCACATGCTTCCACTTCACTCACCAACTCTTCAACACACTCACGCTGAACTTTGCCATCCTTCTAACTACCTCCCCTAACTAACTCGTGCTCCCACGTCGTCCCTTAAACTAGTAGCACGTTCCTTTTAACACTACGTAGCTAATCTACGTCCCCTCTACATATCCACAAGTCTGTCACTGTCTCCAAATAAATCATTTTATTTCCCAACCTAAATCTCGCTATCATCCCTCTAACTAATCCATTCCACGGGCCCCATGAGGACTTACCCCTGCCCCATGGAGCCGGTCTAACTAAGCTAACCCTTCCCCCTAACTAGTTTCCATCCTGTGCCCTGGTAAGGGGGTCTTCCACCCCTTGCCCAGGAATCCTGTGCACCCGAAAGTGAGGCTTGCTGTTTTTATTTTTTATTTTTTTTCTAATTGCGCAGCACCAGCGCGGTAACTCACAGCTCGCGCACTTTGCACCTGCCCGTGACGTCATGCAGCTGCACGTGTACCTCGTCCCTCCTTGGACGGTACCATCCGGCAGGGATACCCCTCCTGCCGGATTCCAACCTCGCGTGCAGCCATGACGTCACCGTGCGCATAAAAAAAAACACAAGCCCCACGTCTCGAGGGATTCCCCACGCGAACACATGTGCTTTGCCCGTTGGAGCTTAACACACACGATCGCGTGGAGAACCCGTCCGGTCCAAATCCATAATCCTGCCTAAACTTTGTCCGTCCGCGGGATCGGCAAATCCACCGCGTGCGTTTCCGGACCGGGACTTCACTCTCGCAAGCGAGCACGTGGGGGCCTCGTGCGTTGCACAGCACGGACCTCGTGCTCGCTGCTTGGTGAACCCGGCACGTCCCCGAAACAACTACAGCCGCTACTCGGCTTTCTTTCCTCTGTCGCAGTCTCCGTCTCCATTCCACACAAGCACTCCCGCGTGTTACGACGCTAACACACCTCACCATTTAACTCACACCGGGAGACGCGGCTGCATGTTCACACATGCCGACCGACATCTCCCTTACATACCGCTCTCTCACACACACGGTCTCCCTTGCATAAACCATACCACTCACACGTGGTGCTCCATTCATACTGGCCGTTTCACTCACGCATGCCACCTCCCTCGCACACGTGGCTCCACTCACTCGCGGCCTTTCACTCACTCGTGCCATTTCCCTCACACAAACCATACTACTCACACACGCGGGGGCACTCGCCCGCGGTGCCTCATCCACACACGGTGCCTCACTCACACACGCGGGGGCACTCATCCGCGGTGCCTCACTTATACACCGTGCCTCACTCACACACGCAGGGGCACTCATCCGCGGTGCCTCACTCATACACCGTGCCTCACTCACACACACGGGGGCACTCAACCGCGGTGTTTCATCCACACACGGCGTGCTGGGAAGCACACACTCCGGCACACTCGCCACCACACCACTCACACACGGGGTCGCTTCCATACACGGGGACGCACTCACACCTTGCACCACACACACAGGGACAACCACACTGGGGATTCGTGTCCCCACAAGCGTCTCCGGGGCCTCTATACCCCCCAAGCTCTCCGTGCACCTGTCCACAGCACTCCTCCCCTCGACCTCGCAAAGCACGACCGAACCCACCTGGTTGTGACTCGCCTCAAGGGGGCATACTCCCTCCCCTCGTTCCTGGAGGAGGCCATCCAGCTGCTCGCACCGGGCCTCCACCCAGTCCGCAAGCTCACCCCCATTATCCTCCACTACCTCCGTGTGTGTGTGTGCGTCATTTACCCCGTCTTCATCGTGCAGTCTTCCCTCTATCGTTCCCATCTCCCGTGTCTCTGCCAACTCAGTCACCTCTTCACCCTTTACCTCCCTTGTCTCAACTATTATTTCCGTCTCTTCCCTTGTTATCTCCCTCGTGCACGTCTCCGTCACCCCAATTAGTTTGTCCCTCTCGGTTACCGTCACTTTTTCCATCAAGACCCTCGCCCAACACGTCCCCCGAATTATTTTTTCACCCGCCTCCACCGCGGGCCCGACAGCCGTTGCACTCCCTCCCAGCTCGTTCGCTCCCACACGTGGCGTTGCCATTTTAAGCTCCCCGGTTACTGCCTTCATGCCCGCCTGCAGGCTTCGGCCCATGTTCCGCGTCTCACCCCGCAGCCCTTTCATTTCTTCCTTCATTTGCTGTGTATTCGCATCCATCTTTTCGTTCATTTGTTGTGTATTGGCATCCATTTTTTCGTTCATTTGTTGTGTATTCGCATCCATCCTCGCTGTCATTGCCGCCAGCATGGCGCATAGCTGGGCCATGTCGGGTGCGCTTGGGTGAGCCGTTTCGGCAAGGATCGGGGGGTTTTGGTGGAGAGGGGGAGGGGAGGTGTCATACACCGCGGCCGCCGCCGCACCTATTTCGGGCTCTGGGTTCAGTTGGGGGAGTTCGTGTTCCTGCACAACCAACATTTCCTGCACGGGGTTTTCATCCTGGACCATGGATTCTACACATTCTACATCCATTTCTAATACCCCCGGCTCCCGCTCGCCTTGAGACAACGGCAACACTTATACAGTTTTACTTCACAGACGGCGCCGACAACACATATACTCAAAGCAAAAGAAAAAGGGACCACCCTCAACTACAAGGGGGCAGACGGGCCTGGGGCCGAGACCGCGTCGAGCCTACCCGTCTGGTGATGAGCCGCAAAATGGCGGTGGAGCCCCGACTCCGCGGGCCTCGCTGGCACTGCCTGGTATGGGGTGGGAACGGGCCCCCTTCTCGCACTATCTCAGCGCGGGGGGAAACAGGAGGGGGTTGTTGATGCTCGGGGGAAGGAGGATATCTCGCTGGCTCGGGTCCCGCGACGAGCGTCTCCACCGTGACCTCGGTCGCGTTACCGGCCTCTCCTCTCCGCAGCTCCCCGACTCTGACACGAGCGCCCTCTCGACTGCCTTCGCCGCCGCCACCTCTCCAACTCTCCCACTCTCCACAGCTCCGTCCAACTGCTTTCTCCGACTCTTCTCTTCTCCACTCTCCTTGACTGACTCTTTCCAACTTCTCTACTCAGACTCTTCCCAACTCCACTGCCGGCGAGCGAACGCGGCCCTTTATAGCCCCCGGGGCCTCGCTCCTTCACCTTCAACCCTTTACCTCTGGCTGGCTCCCCATTGGACAGAGGAAAAGTGGGCGTGAATGCTTTTTGATCCATGAATCTGCATATAGCGATTATACTCCGACGCACCTGGAGGCGGGGCCAAATCGCCCCACGCTCGCCGATAGGACGGAACAGAAGTGGGCGTGAGTCGTTTTTGATCCGATTGCTTCGGAAAGGCTGGTGTTTTTGCACCCGCTGCTCGGTGCGCGCCCTGCACGAGTCCAGGATCGGCGCCCACAAGCGGCGCGGGAATGGCGGTGATGCGATGGTTGCGAGAGCGAGATGTGACGGCAAGGGTCGTGGCTGTTGTTGTGAAGCGGCATTGCGGTTGGTGGTTGTTGTGTGATGGCTGTTGAGACGTGGTTGGTGGTGGTTGTGATGGTAGTAATGGCGGCTGGTCCAAAATAAAGATAGTAAAAGAAAAACGGCTATCTAGAGGGGTCGCAGCCCGAATGAATGACATTTATTCCCTCTAAACAACGGGTTTGGGCCTAACTACACATATACTTACAGAGATATCTCACCTAAGGGACCTGAATGGTGGTTTGCGAATTTCGTCAACCACAATATATATATATATATATATATATATATATATATATATATATATATATATATATATATATATATATATATATATATATATATATATATATACATCTTCTTCTTTCGGCTGCTCCCGTTAGGGGTCGCCACAGCGGATCAACAGTCTCCATTTCGCTCTATCCTCCATTGACACTCCAACCACCCGCATGTCCACCCTCACCGCATCCATGAACCTCTTCTTTGGCCTTCCGCTTCTCCTCCTGCCTGGCGGCTCCATCTTCAGCATCCTTCTCCCGATATACTCCACTTCCCTCCTGTGCACATGTACAATCCATCTCAATCTCGCCTCTCTCACTTTGTCTCCAAACCGTCCTACCTGCGCTGTCCCTCTAATATACTCATTCCTTATCCTGTTCATCCTCGTCACTCCCAACGAGAATCGCAGCATCTTTAACTCTGCAACCTCCAGCTCCGCTTCCTGTCTTTTGTTAGCGCCACCGCCTCCAAACCATACAACATAGCTGGTCTCACTGGTATCATACAACATAGCTGGTCTTATATACTTTCCCCTTCACTCTTGCAGCTACCCTTCTGTCACAAATCACTCCTGCAACTCTTCTCCACCCACTCCATCCTGCCTGCACTCTCTTTTTCACTTCTCTCCCACACTCTCTGTTACTTTGGACAGTTGATCCCAAGTCTTTAAACCCATCCACCTTCCCCACCTCAACTCCTTGCAACCGCACCATACCACCACCCTCCCTCTCATTTACACACATGTACTCTGTATATATATATATATATATATATATATATATATATATATATATATATATATATATATATATATATATATATATATATATATATATATTGTTACGGCTGTGGAAATTCGCAATACGTCATAAAGGTCCTTAGATCAGTTATCCCGGTAAGTTTATGTGCAGATAGGTTTCCCCACCGTTGTTTAGAGGGTTTTGTTCGTGTTCACCGGGCTGCGACTCTGAGATAGTCGTTTTTCTTTATCTATCATTATTTTGAACCAAACAAACAACAACCGCCACCAAGTCTGCCACAACGCCAAGCACGCAACGAACCTCCACACAAACAACCACCACCATCTTCGCCACTACGTCCGCTTCCGAACGCCATCCTCCACGGACCACACGACGACGTTTTCTGCGTCGGAAACCGTCCGAGAACGTCAAACAAAGGTGCGAAGGAAGGAACTGCGATGACGCGTGGGTTTTCCCGCCTATTTTCCCCGCGCTTGGTGTGAAGGGAAGGGGGCAGGGCAGCTCGCTTCCGATTGGTGGATGCACGGTGTGAGGCGGTCGGAGTGAGGGCATGCCCCTTTTCGAGAAGCTTCTCGAAGGAAGGTGGAGCCGAAAACGGGGTGGGGCGAAGGGCAGAGCCCCGCGCAAAAAGGGCGGACCGAACGCGAAGCTAAACCTGTGGTTCATAATGAGAGCTCTTCTTGTGCATGGTTTCTTCTTTTTCCTCTCACTTGGTTCATGCTCTCGTTTGCGCTGGTCCCCCTTCCTCGCTTGGTTCCTGCGCTCGGGATCCTGTGAGCGGCCTGTTGGTGGGAGATGCGGACGGAAGGCGCAGCAGTGCTGGCTGTGTGTGGACCTGCGCGTCCGGACGAGGAGCGCCGGAGAGAGCTTGCCGGCCACGTGGGAGACCCGGAACCAGGCGCGACCATGCTGACGGTTGTGTGAGCGGGACGTCGCGACTCGCCGACCATTGAGGGGGGCAGGTAACCTGCCACGGTCTCGCGGGACCCGTTCGGTCCTCCAGGTCCCGCGTTATAAAGTCCGTGGACCCTGTCTGCCACCCTCATCTTTGGGGGTGGCTATTTCTTGCTTTTGAACGAATGTTGGTGGCACCATGTCCTGTGAAGTAGACCTGCATAAGTGACTGTGCATGTACATTATTGCTCGTTGTCGGTGGTATTGCTTTTGTTTCTTGCTTGTACATTGCATGACTGTCTTGGCTGTATATAAATGTGCTTGTTATAAATGTGCTTTGTTTGAATGTTCCCTGTTCATTGCGTCTTTTCCCTGTTGAAAATGCCATCTTGCATCGTGGAATAATTAGTTGGGTTTTCAACACCCGGTAAGGAGAATTGGATCCGTCGAGGTCGGCGATAACACCGCTCGGTTATCACTGTAGTATGGAACGTACCGCTTAAGCGGTTCGTGTCCCAAGCCGACCTGCGGCGCGGTGTAGCCCCTCGGTAGGTTACCTGCGCGGGTACTTCGGTATATCGACATTCAGCGATTCACCCTATTTCGCGAGGGTAGAATGCGGACTGGGCTGTGGTGAGGTTAAACCCCCACCCGTGACTGGTTCCTGGCGGTAGTTCCAGGAGGGTCATGACTGAATTGTCCGTCCGGTGGGCGACGCGGTTGCGATTGGAGTTACGCGGCCGATTGCACGAATTCGTAACGATATATATATATATATATATATATATATATATATATATATATATATATACATACATATATATACATATATATATATACATATATATATATATATATACATATATATATATATATATACATATACATATATATATATACATATATATATATATATACATATATATATATATATACATATATATATATATACATATATATATATATACATATATATATATATACATATATATATATATACATACATATATATATACATATATATATATATATATATACATATACACATATACATATATACATATATACATATACATATATACATATATATATATATATATACATATATATATATATATATATATATATATATATATATATATATATATATATATATATATATATATATATATATATATATATATATATATATATATATATATATATATATATATATATATATACATATATATACATATATATATACATATATATATATACATATATACATATATATACATATATATATATATACATATATATATATATACATATATACATATATATATATATATATATATATATATATATATATATATATATATATATATATATATATATATATATATATATATATATATATATACATACACCTGTAAAACCATGTGGAGTGAAACACTCCCATCGGCAGTGAAACCAAAGGAACTGCAAAGGCGGATGTTGTAAGAACGTGGAAAGTTGGTTATTTCAGGCTTGAATCACGAAGGTATTTGTGTTGTTCAAAATGAATGTTTTTTTTCAAAAAATGATGTCTGCAGCGTATTATCATAATCTAAAAATATGCTCAACTTAATTTAAAAAACACTAACAATTAATGGTGATGACTACAAGGACAGATGACAACAAAACACCCGCAACAAAAGAAAATGTTTCTCACCTATCAATCAATGGACAGCCTCTCTAATTACAGAGGTCTTAAAATAAAATAATAATAATATGTCGTAATCAAACATTTCCATACAGAATTTTTTTTGGCTCCTGTCACAATCACATGTACTATTTTTGAATATCTGTTTATTCTGGACGGAGTTATGAGCTTCCTGCTCCCCCCTCTTCCCGTCCCCCTTTACCTGGTTTACTCCATATGTGCCTTTTCCCTCCTTCCCTCCTCTCTCCACAGAAACACTTTTTTTCCATTTTCCCCACCCACTCGTTCGCCTCCTCTATCTCTCCTATTATCCGACCTTCTCTTCAGTGTTCAAATTTAACCCCCCCCCTCTGCCCACCTCCACACATACCTTGTACGTACATAACAATGGTTGGCCCCTATACAAACACTCCAGTATATAGACAAAAGGAATTTGCAATAAATCAGGATGCTTTACTGCTCGTCCAAAGAGCTACCCCTTGAGGTTTTAGTGAGCTTATTAATGTCCACACAATGCTTCATTCAATATACTGTATATTTTATCAATGTATACATATTGGCCAAGTAGAAGCAAAGAATGCTCAGAGGGATCAACCGAGGTTGTGGATCTGCCGTTTGGAGAGGTTCTGGGTTGAAAGGATCGAAAACTCGATGAAAAACGGTGCCCAGCTGATGATCTGGGCAGTTGGGAAATCGGTCAATTGCTTATAAGTTAAGGTTATAACTTCAAATAAAATAGCTTTTGTAAGTACTTACCAGTACATAATATATCTGTGTTTGTGTGTTCATATATCTGTGTTTGTATATATATATATATATATATATATATATATATATATATATATATATGTATGTATATCTTATTCTTCCTTCGGCTGCTCCCCTTTTAGGGGTCGCCACAGCGGATCATCCGTATGATCCGCATAATGATTTGGCACATGTTTTACGCCGGATGCCCTTCCTGACGCAACCCTGGTCGCCTCTTACGACACAGGGATATGGTATATATATATGTGTGTGTCAGGCTGACTGCGAGACAGACAGACGGACGAAAACATTTGCAGTACCTTACTCGTCTCTGCACTCGATTGGGACAAGATACCATACAATTTGCCAAATTCAGAGCCAAATTACTGCTAAAATGCAGGACCGTGTTCTGATTTGTGTTGTACAGTGTTGAAGATGTAAAATTCAATTTAGTTAAGTATCGACCAAAGTCTGGAGACAGACAGTCAGACAGACAGAGTGCAACCCTGCTTTTCGCTTCATGCACGGGGTAATTATAACAGCATGTCGTTGTTATTTTCGAATACCATTTTGGCAAATGGAGCATCTGTACTGTTGAAGTTGTTTCATGGGAGGAAACAAGTGGCATATCGGTGTCTTCCCAGCAATATAGTCAGGAAAGGAATTTGTAAGTTGTCCAGGAAGCTGGAACACAAACAATGAACGACTCTTGTGTTGACCACAAGAAAAGTTTCATGAAGCTATAAAAAGCATAAAAGAAATTTAGATACCATGGCAACGTGTGAGTTTAGTCACGATAGTTCGTATTAATAAGATTATATAACTCACCCTTCATCCTGGGTGGCTTGAATTGCGCTTGATGTGGACTTTTAGATTTCAATGAATGAATACTATGGATCGGGTCTGGAGGGGAATAAACGGTGCAAATCAGATAAAACCTGGTTATATTCACCTTCTGAACAACGAGGAAGTCACTTCAACTCGGAATCTGGTTTATTAACTTTACTGAGGTTAAAATAAACTAAGAGTCAACAGATCGCTTCTGAGAAACAAACTTTTTTGGTGAATAAAGCTCGGCACTGACAAAACCCTGTAGGATGTTCAGCTTGGACAAATCCTTGGGTTTAACATTACAGAGTTGAATTATTCAAATAGGTCAATGTCCATTTGAAACTTGAACATTCTGTTACACCGAACAATTGTTGGCTCATTCCAAATGTAGTGTGTATGCATATATTATTTATTACTTATTATATTGAGGGTTGGAGGATAGCTTGGAGTTAGAGATATGTGTACTCGCCTCTGAGATGTTGGGCATGGATTTGAATCTTGGTCAAGCTATAAACTGTCATCCTGGTGATTCGGTGGCAAGGCGATTCATCAATGTGTGTGTACCATCCCTTGGATGGACGTTAAACTTGGTGTAACATCTGCCAACTTTAGTTGGTGGATGTTAAAGACCCCGCAGTGTCCTTCACAAAGAATAGGCGAGTTATCTCTGGAACCTTGAACAAATTCCAAAGTCCTGCACCTTCAGTCAAGTATTCTGCGTCAGAGTAGCGACCCATCCTTGATTGAAACTGCTTCGGTAGAACTGACACGAATTGTGCAGAGCAGGGTAAATGAATGATTGAAATGAAAAACATAAATATATAAAGATATATACATTATTGAAATATATATATATATATATATATATACTCGCCTAAATCGTTCGTAAAAACTTTGTGAACGTTCCTCTTGCGTACAAGATGTGAACACGTCACGGTCCGAAGAAGAATTAACTAAAAGGAGAGACAAGTTCCTAAAAGACTCCAACAAGCAGACCATCGCCATTGTTAGTCACCACCGCACAGGTATTTTGCATTGTGCGCTTCTCAGACATGGGACACGGATCGCCATCTCATGGAGCGTGCACGGGGCTCGCTCATTAGCTGCAGATCCGCTTGAGAGCCTCCGGTCCCTGAGCCCTTATCAGAGTGCTCGGCGGAACAACTGTTCGCTCTCTCTCCCTGGCTCGGCGACCCCTCGCATAAGAGGACTGTGCGCGGTGAGCCGAGGTGAGAGGGGAGCCGTGGCTGCCTCTGAAAAGACGGCTTATTTCGTTTCCTGGACGCTTTTGTCCACAACTATTTTTTCCAAATCGCCCCGCCGTTTCTAATTGGGGTTTTCGCGCCATGCGACCACCAACATCGCCTTTGAAAGTGGAAAAGGGGGTCTCTTGCTTGCACTCTTTCAATATCATTATGATCGCCTTGTCACAATCACATTCTTCAGTCTCTTTCAAAATGTTTCCATCAACAAAGGAAAAGGAAAAAATCTCCCTGTCAAGGAACATCTCATTTGACTATATCATCTCCCGGTGTCTTTATTAATTCGTTGAAGTGTTTCTTTGTGAATCCTAACATCGTTTGTATTAAATGGACTTGGAGACGTGCTGGTCTTTGGGATGGAAAGGGGTTTATTTGAGACCAATTATAAGCATTCCCATGATGTGGTCGTTATATATTAATCACTGGTGCCTTTCAAACAAGAGCACGTCCTATAAATCATCACATCAAGGTTTTCCAAATCAGGTTTGCACAGATTTTTAGGATTAAACATGGTGACTTTTCAAGAGTTTAGGGATTTAAATAGCAAATAAAACAACGTACCATTGCGTGCCACACAAATGGATGTTTTGTGACATTATTATAACGAGGATGTAACCAGACTCGGTGATGTAAAGGTCAGAGTGTCCGTTTTGAATATCAGAGGTCGGTGATTCGAACCAAAGCCGAATCATGCCAAAGACTTCAAAATGGTACGTGCTGCTTCCTTGCTTGATGCTCAGTCTTTGGAAAGGACAGAGCACGTACAAACAACTTAAGGTCGGCAACCATTGTGCAGGTTCTGATGGGTCTCACGGCCTTCTCCTGAATTGCAGGTCCTTATAAGGGAATATATATATCACACACACACACACACACACACACACACACACACACACACACACACACACACACACACACACACACACACACACACAATGAATGTATATATATATATATATATATATATATATATATATATATATATATATATATATATATATATATATATATATATATAGAAAGCTCTTTTGAACCACTCGATGACTCACTGATGTAAATGGTTAGTACCTTCTACATGGTGAAGAAAGCTGAAATTTTGCATACTGCTACAACTCAAAGCCAATATCTAAGGGGGGGGGATCACAAAACAGTTGGAAATTGTACATAAACAAAAACTTCCGTGAATAAGAGTCAGCCTGTGCAAGCTCTTCCTTCTCACTGCTGGCAGACAATGGAGCTGACACTGGAACTGGTTGCTAGGCAATGGTAACAAGCACCGCTTCTTCCTCTTGTTTTATAACTTTTGCCATAATCACAT
>NC_140974.1:37027063-37067063 GCF_056783735.1 Eptatretus burgeri | reverse complement strand
ATCAGCTGAGCGCCAGACCATGAACTATATTCCCATGAAGTTTGCAGACGATCCGATCAAAATTACTAAAAAAAATAAGGGTTGGGTCGACTCTCCTGATTTGCGGCAAAGTGACCTTGACCTTTGACCTTGACCTTCAAAATTTTTTGCGCTCAAAGGGACCTCTAGAGGCCTCTGATATGCAAAGTTACAAAAATTTCCAATGATAACTGTGCTCTGCAGAATTTTTTATACGTGATTACAGACAAACAAACAAACAAAAAAAAAACAAAAAACATACAAGCTGACTAACATATCTTGCAAAAACTTTGTTTTGGCAAGATAATAAGAGGTGGAAGAGGTGTTGTTGGGATTGCCTAGCAACCAGTTTGAGTGTAAACTCCATTGTCTTGGGTCACGGGACCAGCCGACTTTTATTCTTGGATATATTCGTTTACAGGAATTTTCTGACAGTTTTGTGATTTTTACTCTGATATTGGCTTCTAGTTCCATCAGTTTGTGAAATTGCAGCTTTATACCCCAACTATGTGGTGCTAAATGTTGATATCAGTTGGTGAGTGAGTGGTGAGAAATAACGATAAGTATTGCATGCGCGCGCGCACGCACACACACACACACACACACACACACACACACACACACACACACACACACACACACACACACACACACACACACACACACACACACACACACACACACACACACACACGCAATCAATGGATACTTGCTGAGCATGACAGAAGTGTTCAAAACTTTGACAGACATTGCACTATTTTTGGTCACAGACTTGATCAGCCAAAATGACCCCTTCCTGAATCCATTTAAAAGTTCCATGTATTAAGTGCCACAATCTATGTTGGTCATTTACATAAGCTTTCTATATTATAACTATGATGGTGGTATTTTGTCTGACAATCAACTGAACAGGTGGGACTCCATGATCTATCAAATTAAACTCAAAAGGAATCACAATGACACATCAAGAGAAACACCAAATTATTATTTCCAACGATTATCAAAGTATTATTTTTTTCACAGTTTTGGAAGTTAAAACTGATTTAGCAAAGAACTCAACCATTAATTTTGACCCACAATTGATTTGTTGCACAAAGCAGTGTTGAGTGTTTCAAAAAAAATAAAAAAGTGTTTTCGGACATCTTCAGAGAAGACGTTTCAGATGTATAATCATCAAAAGTACAATCATAAGTCTTTACAGGAAGCATGGAGAGCATAATAGGGATTTTTTTGAGTTTCCTCCAAAGGCCAACAAAATGGATGATGTGAACAGTCGCAGCCTTGATTCAAAGTGTCTGACTCAACAGTTGTCAAGGAGATGCTGAGATTATTCATGTTGCAACTTTTTTTTCTCTCCTCTGTAGTGAAAAGAGATTTCCGTGGTTGTTATGGCATTGTGTGTGTGGGTCTCTTTTCTGAAAGGGATTATCAAAGTAAATCTTCAGTCCTGGAGAACCTTCGGTGATGTCCAAAATATGATGGCCATTCAAATTTTTATACAAACGAGTTACTCACAATGGCCAAGATATGTGCTCGTTTTTCCAATTTCTCAATATACAGGTATATAAAATTAGTGGGTCTTTGTATTGTGAGGGATTCCTGACCTGCTTACTAACTGTGAACTGGTGCTTCACAGAGTGGGAATCGGATCACAAAGTCCTCCACACTCAGATGGATATTAAACTGGGTGACCTGTTTGCCGATATTAGATGGTGGGCATTAAAGATGGTGTGTCCACGGTGTGTTTCGACGAAGAGCAGGTGAGTTACCACAGGCACCCTGAACAAATTATACGAACTTCTGCCACAATCATCTCCCCATCCCGCACTTGGAAAGCATGGCGAGCATGCCAAACACTCCTCCTCAAGAGAAAGGGAGGCCTTCAGTCTGCAGTCCACTGAAATGGATTGGAAGAAGACGAAAAAGGGAAGTAAGAAAATAAGTTAATGTTTTTGCATGTATGTATGTATATGTATGTATGTATGTATGTATGTATGTATGTATGTATGTATGTATGTATGTATGTATGTATGTATGTATGTATGTATGTATGTATGTATGTATGTATATATATATATATATATATATATATATATATATATATATATATATATATATATATATATATATATATATATATATATATATATATATATATATATATATATATATATATATATATATATATATATATATATATATATATATATATATATATATATATATACAGCCTGGTGTTGGCGCAGTGGCTAGGGCAGCGGCTTGGGATCCAAAAGGTCCAGAGTTCAAGCCCCGTTGGGCCACTGAATTAATACACCAGGGGGTTGACTCAGCCTGTCATCCTTCCGAAGTCGGCGAAATGAGTACCAGTGTACTGGGCCAGTGTATACCCCGGTTAAAATAGGTGTACCATATCCCTGTGTCGTAAGAGGCGACCAGGGTTGCGTCAGGAAGGGCATCCGGCGTAAAACATGTGCCAAATCACTATGCGGATCATACGGATGATCCGCTGTGGCGACCCCTATATAACGGGAGCAGCCGAAAGAAGAACATCTTTTTAAACCTGAATGACATATTAAAGACCGGTGCCTTCCAGGTGATGTAGAAAGCTGAAATTTTGCATGCCGATGGACATCGAAGCCAGTATACTGGAATAAGCCACAGAATCATCAGGCAACATCCATAAATTAAAATATAAATAGATGACAAAAAAAGAATTAAAAATGCAGGTGAGCGACCCCGAAAAAATGGGGAAACATGTTTGTATGCTGACACAATGTTAAAGCACACTCTATCAGTACACACACACACACACACACACACACACACACACACACACACACACACACACACACACACACACACACACACACACACACACACACACACACACACACACACACACACACACACACACACACACACACACACACACACACACACACACACTAGTGCTGTGCATGGGAGGGATCCCAAATGCAAACACACAATGTTGAAACAGCAAATGCTAAACCATGAACCAATAAATTCCACATTTCTGTTTGACCTTCAGTCGAACATCAGGCATGGACAGCCAGTTCGTGAAGGATTTGGGGAAAAAATGAACTGCAGCTGACCGCAACAGAAGAAAGGTGGGTAATGGTTCAATGATGTCACAATGGTGAAACTGCAAATGCCGAATCCATTAATGACACCAGTGGAAACCCTCACACCATTTCCTGATTCTCCTTGAAACTCAATCTCTATATTTTAATTCCAATCAGCATCATTCCAATCACAAACAAGAAAAAGAGCAATCAGAGATTGCAGACCCTCGCCAGGACTTGATTTTTGTGGCGTTTGTGTGTTACGTTACGTGTGTTACGTAATTAATAAGAGGCATAATTAGAACTGCCACTGTACAAATGATGGCAGTAATGACCGGCAGTTCAGCCATTTCAGCGAAGATTTTTGAAGGTTAAAAAAACAAACAAACAAGATGGCTGCCGAATCACCTCACCGATGACGTCATCAATCAATTTTTGTGGACCGTTTTATCCCTAGTTATTCCTCAAAAATTTTCATACTGACCAGATGTAGCATTCTACATATGCAATTATGACGTCATAATGAAGGCACATATGACATCATTTTAAAAATCACACTTATTCCCCATGAGGAGTACTTGCCGTGTGCCAAGTTTCAATTTTTTCCTTTGTACAGTTTGAGATAGAGGTCAATTTTTTTCAGTTTTTCCAACACAATAACCACACCTCGTCACCGATGACATCACAATTATCATTTAAACATTCCACATGAGTAGCTTCACCAATGCTGAAAATTTCGTTTCAATCCGACAAGCAGTTGTGGAGAAAAACACTAAAGTTCCGTGCAGACAAACAAACAAACGGCCCAAATGCAATACCCTCTCCTTCGGTGAGAGTAATTAATACTGTTGTGTATTAATAATACTTAAGAGAGTTGTGGAAATTCACAGGACACCATATAGGTCCTTAGATCAGTTATGTCGATACGTCTGTGTTCAGATAGATTTCCCCACCGATATCTAAGGAAATTATTCGTGTAACCGGGCTGTGATCTTTGAGTCAGCCATTTTTCTTTTACTATCTTTATTTTGGACCAATCGCATTTCAACCACCACAACCACCTTCACAACAACCACCTTCACCACAACGACATCTCCTCACCATCTCCTAAACCACCTCTCAACAACGAAGAGCATCGCCTCACCTTCATCTCCGCAAACGCCGCCATCTTTGCGCCAGCGACGGTGAGTTCCCCATGAACGGCATCGCCGCCGACAGACGCAGGGGTTCCCTGTTAGGACGGGGGCCGGTGATTTCCACAACGTCCGCGTGGGGCAGATCATCTCTGTCACGTCCGCTCTCTCCGAGCTTCGCATCGAAATCGGATCAAAAGATCGAAAGGGGCGGAGCCAGCGGGGGCTCAGAGGTGAGAGATCGGAGATCAAAACCTCACCTCACGGACCCAATATAAGGGCGCGCAGAGACGCCAAGGGAGTTGTGTGGAGTCGCGTTGGGAGCTGGGTCAGCCTGGAGTCTGGAGTCTGCAGTCGGTAAGGAGCTGGAGAGAGCGGAGGAGACGGGAGCCTGGAGCGCAGCCTGCCGTGCCGTGCCAAACTGTGGGTCGCTGGGGAGAGGCCGGAGAGGAGTCGCCAACCAGCGGCATAACGGTCCGAAGTGATCGGGCCCCGGGATAGTCCAAACGACGCTGAGGAACGGACGGGCTCTTAAAAGAGCATCAACTCTGAGAGAGCAAAGGCCCGTTCGTTCCTCTGAGGCGTTGTCGACTAGGCCCGATCGACCGGGCCGCACGACGAGGCTTGGGCCGCGCCGCGGTCACGCCAGCTGCCGTGTGGACGGGACGCCGAGGAGCACCCAGCGAGTCGCCACGAAAGCGGCAGGTAACTAGTGCGACCTCTCGGAGCTTTTTCGGTCTTCACAGCTCCGTGAACTATTAAAGCCCACGAGGCCCAGTTCTTGCCCTTTTCTTTCCGGGGTTTTCTTTGAATGAACGTTGTGGCACCATGTCTTTAAGTAGAACTGTTAAGTGCATGTGTGTACATAATAAATAGACGGTTGTAGTTCTTTTTGTTGCTTGTGTTTTGTGCCATACGTGCATTGGTTGCATACATGACTGCATGACTGCCTACGGGTGTGAAATAAACATCATTGTTTAAATGTTAACCCGTTCGTTGCGTCCTTTCCCTAATTGAACTGCCATAATTGAGTTCGGAATATAGATGGCTTTTTAACAGCCGATAAAAGAATCGGATCCAACGGGGCTTCGCGATAATACCCCACTCGGTTATCACAAAACGGAGCGAGCTGCTTAGCGGCTCGTTTCCAAGCGGGCCCCATTGAGGTACAGTCTCTCGGTAGTCTGCCCGCGCGATTAATTTGGTAAATCGACCATTCAGCGATCGGACCCTGTAGCACGCGGGTAGAGTATTGACAAGGCTGTGGTGTGATTAAAGATACACCCGTAGCTGGATTTCGGCGTTGATCTGAAAGCTGCGACGAGGTTTGTCCGTTCGGTGGGCGGGAGCGGCCGCCATTGGCTATAAGCGGTCGCCCACACGCCGAGCGGGTGGAAACCACAACAATAGTATACCATTAATATAACAAAATACAATGTTACAAACACTCGTGAGGTAAATGAAGATATATGCTGTTCTGACATCTGGGTCGGGAGCAGTTTCGTACGGATCGAAACTCAAAATCATAATTGTATTGAGGAATTTGTGAAACCTCCCACCCACTCCATGACACCGGCTTTCACCCCAAAAGGTTCCACAGAAGGTTTGGCAGGGCTACCCCCAAAACTAAGGGAGTAGTTTGGGGGCAGAGACAGACAGACAGACAGACACTCAGGTTTTATAATGTAGATACACTGCAGGTTGTCCCTTTTTTGCTGTGTCTTGGACTATTCCGAGTATTTCGTTCATATAATTTTTGAATGCCCCTCTGCACATGCAACTGGTGTCATTTTTCATTCCGTATTCCTGAGTCAGTGTTTTTCGTCCAACAAACAACTACACAGTTCAATAACGCCTGTCATCCGATGACCGGTTATTGTAAAAGTAGCAATCACTATGATACACCGCGGTTGGTCTAAAGCGGTCACACGTGCCAATCACGCTATCAATATAACTTGGAAACGTCCAGGGATGTATCAAGTTTATTTTTTACATTGCGTCACAAACAATAAATTATTCAGTCAAACTGTGTGCCCACAATGCCTCTTCTTTAGGACACACCTGTGACCTATCTCATCCAAGTTAACATCATATGACCTATATCAAACCATCATACATGTTCAGAGATGGAATTGGGACTGTGCTGACATAATGTGCTGACATAGGCCACAAATCCCACGCTATCTTTTTCAACTGAGTACCTCTATTGGGATTCTATTTCAACCGAGTATCTTTTTCAACTGAGTACCGTACTCACATTGTAAAGTACATACTATTATAATGTGAGTACGTCAATAAAGTCCATATTATTACATTGCGAACACATCTATAAATGATATATATTAATATATGCGATTACGTCTATAAAGTACGTGTATTAAGAACATGAGTGCATCTACAAAGTACAGTACGTACCATAAAAAAAACTACCAAAATCAAGAAGTACTGCTCACCTTCATTCTTTCATTCCATTTTTTTCCCCACCTTTGGAACAAGCTCCCACATGCTATTCAATCCTAGTTCACCACCATCTCTTATCTTCCCCCATCCAAAACCATGATGTTTTCTACCCCCGTTAATCCACCCTGTTAATCCACCCTTCCTGAAAGTCCCTGTAGTGTCCATCTTGTTTTCCCTGTGTACCCCACCCCGTCCCTCTCCCTTCCACAGATCTCCGAATGTCTCTGTTCCCCACTGTTTTTTCCTTCCCTTTTCTGCTCCTCTTGTCTCTTGCTCCCCTTGTTATACATTCTGTTAGCTCTTATACGAGCCTCAGCATTGTATATTAAAAAAAAAAACCAAACGTCTACGTCAGTAAAATTAATGTATCTATAAAATACGTATGCATATCTATAAAATATATACAATGCGAAAGTGAATCTATACAAAAGAACCACAAAGGTCTGTTTGTCCACTGTTTGAAAATAAACCTACGTCTTCAATGTATCATCTCCACACCACACAAACACACCAGCACACAAGACCACAGAAACGAGTCCGAGCAAGGGTCTGCAATCTCTTATTGCTGTTTGTAGTTTTAGATGATTATGGTTCTTCCACTGTATGTTTGATGTGGAAGTGGAAATGAGAGGAGTTGATTAAGGAGACTGGGGTTAGTGGGAAGGGAGGGGGGTCTGTTTGTGGAATGATGTGGATCAGGGAAGTGTGGTTGTGAAATTTCCAGTTTCATTCTCTGCACTCTCAGGTTGCTCGAAACATCTATTGTGGTGTAAAAACTATAAACTTAAATCTGAATGAAGAATTTGTATAACAATTCTCCTGACAATGTAGGCTGGTCCAAGGCCCGTCTTTACAAAATAATGGTGAACAAGTGTTTGAGAGAGGACATATCCGTGATGCGAAAATATACAAAGCTTGTGCCAGCTCTATTTATGTGGTGGTGAGATGTACCAGTTAGACGTCCCTGAGGGAGACACCGGATCTGATTTGGGTGCTTCTTAACAGCATTAGAAAGATCACACTGTGGCTTGTGTATAATAATTTTCCGAGGTTATCATGTCGGGGGGGGGGGGTGAGAACTGTGATTGCTGTTAACGAGAAATTATATTATATATTTGCATCTCTTGCTAAAACGAGAAGTGTGCGTGTGTGTGTGTGTGTGTGTGTGTGTGTGTGTGTGTGTGTGTGTGTGTGTGTGTGTGTGTGTGTGTGTGTGTGTGTGTGTGTTATCCACTGCTTCTGCTCGTATTAACAGGACATGATGGGAACTCGACATGTCACATCCATGTATATTTCTCGTATTTCCTCTACTGCATTTCCGTAAGTCCGATTTGCATCCAAGAACACAACAATTATATAGTTAACCATCCTGAAATTTCCATCCTTTCATTGAAATGCTGAAAATTATGTTTAAGAGAGGATTTTAATTTCACATTTGGTGCTAGTAATGGCAGGTTAAAAGTGCCCAACGAGCAGAACCGAGTGGTTGTAAAAAAACAACAATAAACTGTACGCACACGCGCACACGCATACGCGCGCGCGTGCACACACACACACACACACACACACACACACACACACACACACACACACACACACACACACACACACACACACACACACACACACACAAACACAGAGCCTCGTTTAGCATTCGTACATCATTTCGAAAATCCAGTATTAGCACTGAGCTCTGTTCAAAACGTTTTTGTCCACAACTTATTCTACTTGAATGAAATTATTATTAAATATATACTACTTAAATGAGATTATAAATTAAATTGAAATTATTTTGAAAAACATTCTGCAACTGTCCACAACTTATTAGACTTAAATGAAATTACAAAAGTTCAGAAACCACAAAAGTGAGATAGACAAGTCCTATCACATTTCTTTATTTGCCGTAACAGATTGATTGATGTTGCTCAAGGGGGAGGAGGGGTGCAGGGGCGGGGGGAAGAGGGGTAACGGTACTTACCAAGTAATGCCAAGTGGTCAGATGAATATGGTGTAAATGACAGGAATCAAACAACTCAGTTCTATTCCCCACAATGTACTTAATATAATGCCCTCATAATAATTTCCAATTACTTTCGCAAATTTTCAGATGGACACCCATTCAACTTTGTCACAGAAATATTCTATTTGTTTGCATATTACAATAAATAAATAAATGGAGTTCTTTCATCCCCTCTTCCTGTGCAGGCTGGAGTTCCTCAAGGTAGCGTTCTGGGCCCTGTTCTTTTTCTGGTTTTCATCAATGATCTCTCGGACTCTCTGGAAAATCCTCTATTTCTCTTTGCCGATGACTCCACCCTCTGCCGTACCATCTGTCATCCCTCAGACCGGCAAGCAGCAGCTTCTTCGCTCACTGCAGATCTGGATAAAATCACAAACTGGTCCAACACATGGAACATGTCTTTCAATCCAGACAAATCTCACACTCTCACTATGTCTCTTCGAAAGGACCGTTTACAAAACCCCCCCATCCACTTTCTCAACAATCCTCTGGAAGAAGTCTTTTCTTTCAAGCTTCTGGGTCTCACTATCTGCCATGACCTTTCCTGGGAAAGTCACATTTCCAACCTTGCCTCAAAAGCCAGTCGCCGACTGGGAATCCTCCGTCGTGCAAAGTCCTTCCTCGGCCCTCTTGAGCTCCTGACCACTTACAAAGCTTTTGTCCGTAGCCTGATGGAGTACTGCTCTCCCCTCTGGGCTGGTGCTCCTGCCTCCCACCTTTCTCGACTTCACGCTGTCGAAACCAGGGCTTTTAAGATCATTGGCATCTCCCGCAATGAAGCTGAGTCTTTGGGCCTCTCACTCAATCACCGCAGGTTGGTCGGTGGTCTTTCTGTCTTCTACCGACTCCTCTCCAGCCTTGCCCCCCTGCTCTCTCTGCGATTTGTCCCCACCACATTTCCACAGGGCGCTCAAGGTCCGCCAACAACCCCCTTCTGGTAAAACTACCAAAATCACGAATCACTGCTCATCTTCACTCTTTCATTCCTCTTTTTCCCGCCTTTGGAATAAACTTCCTCACTCTATTCTTTCCCATTCTTCCCTCCAGGCTTTCAAAACAGCTGTTCACCACCACCTCTTATCTTCCCCCATCCAAATCCTCGATCTTTTCTACCCCCGATAATCCACCCAAGCCCACTTCCTTCAATTCTCCTGCTTTCCTTCCTGAAAGTCCCTTTAATGTCCATCTTCCCCTCGCCATGTTCCCCGTCCCATCCCCATCCCTCTCCCTTCCACATTTCACCTGTGTCTGTTCCCCAATGTTTTGTCCCTTCCACTCCCGCCCCTCTTGTCTCATGCCTCCTTGCTGTGAGTTGTGTGTTAGCTCTCATACGAGCCTCGACCAAGGTATACAAAAAAAAAAAAAAAAAAAAAAAAATTATGATAGATATACAGTAGCTACATAATGAGAGATCACTAAACGCCATTATTTTATAGGTCTACATAATGAGGGTTATAAGTGTACACATAAAAGCATGTTTTATGTAGTGTGACTAAATAGGAAATAAAAGATGAAAGGAGTAGGCAGGAGAGAGGAAAGTGAAAAAGAGAGTAAAAGAGAATAAAAGGCAAGGGGAAAAGCGAGGGAAAGGGTGGTTAAGGGATATCTGATGGTCTCCTGCATGGTTGGACTGCATGAGGGGCGATGAGACGGAACGGATTGCAGGAGCGGCGGCGAGACGAGATGGGCCGTTTAATTTTCCTGACCGTGAATGAAATGTTTACCTTTGAATATACAAACGTGGTCCTTGTAATACAGTCAAAATAATTATGCTGCGCATGTGGTCAATCACAGAGCTTATTCAATCGCACACTCTTCTTGCTGGGTCTTATACTTTGAAAATGGGAATGAAAGAAACACCCTCTACTCTTTCCATGTTATATTTCTCATAAGTATAGACTGTATCTTCAACCAAATGATGTATTTCATTCACATCTATGTCACGCTGTTGGTACAGCAGCGTCTTCGAATATCCGAGAGCATGGTGGGAACGGCGTTCTTTTTACAATTGGATGTGACAAAGCTGTACGATTGTTCAAACAATGTAAAGAGCGGATCAGCCCATTGACACTCGTGACTTACACATGTTGCTTTCCAGACAGTCTCTGTATTGAGTAGAAAGAAAGAAAGAGCACATGTGCTCACACAAATTGCAACCTTTCAAGTCTCTACTTGCTGCTTTAGAAATCAACAACAGTCTCCCTTGCACACAACTCAACATGTATAGTAAGGAAATTAAATAAGAACTAACTATGGCAATATCAAACAATGTTGTTGCTGTTGGAACACAAATTACACTCAAAAGGTGCAGTGCTGGAATAATTTACAGAAGAAGCACAAATTATACGCAACTTGCAATCTTATTTTGAGAACAAAAAGTTCAGAAAGTAGTCAATTTTAGAAAGTAGTTGCTGATGACTTTTGAAAGGAATTAAAAAAAAATGGAAATTCAGACTCTCCATATATATATTTTTCCATTTTTCCATTTTCCATCTCCATTTTGTATAGAACAGTTCCTTCAACATACTCTTCCACTCCTCCTCCTCCTCCTCTTCAGGTGGATTCTGAAATTGGTGTCATTTATCTTCTCTAATTATGTTATCACCAGCTTAGTTCCTTTTTTGTCTTAATCACTCAAATTACTGCAATGACTAACTTGGTAGTGAGATCTCCACTCAGTGATAGCATATAGATCACCAACCAAAAGGGGCAGTGAGTAACGCGGTCACATGGATTTACAAAAGCTTGCACCAGTGTCCACGCAGGTATCTCATAGACTTGTGTAGGGCGTTTCATAGCCGGAAGTATGGTAATTCTGTGCAAGTCGGGTTAGCAATAAAGAAAATCATACCAAGCAGGAATTCACTTGCTTCAAGGAGTGTACGTAATCATCACAATGGAAAACCGAAGATTATCCTCGTTCCCACCATAAACAATAAGAGATAGCTAGCGGTGTACGTTCAGTATGAGAGTATATTATGGTTATGGTGCTTTTAACATCGGCCAAAAGGATTACCTCCTGTGATTGGGATGCATTAGGTGAAGTACCTTATGAGGTATGGATTTTGAACACTCAGTAAAGGAAAAGTGCATGATACTTTACATGTCGTATTGCAAGCACACATTATCTTCGGGCAGACCGGAATTCCCACCGGAAGTCACCTGGCCAGATAATGTTGGGCACCACACTATTTTGGCCAACGAGTAACAAGTCCGTTGGCTCGTTTGTGCAACAATGTATTTTGTAGCGGAGACACTCCGATGTGCACTGATGAGCTATCACCTTATTTGTGAGGCAGAAATGCTATTCAGGATTGGGTTTCAAGGCATCGTGTAGAGAACGCGTCCTCAGTTCTAACACCTCCCAGTTTGGCAGCACCAGGGTTTCTGGTGGAACGACGAGCCCTTCTCTATCGGTGGCCGCTGTCAAGGAAACTCTGCCGATTAAATGAAACTTAATCGTGCTGGCATTTCGCTTGCCTTCAGAGCTTCTGACAACTTAATTCCTTATCTCTCTTGCAGGCGTTGACGCAAGTTGCATTGTTTTTGCGCAAAACGGCGCGGGCCAGCTCGTCACGGTGCAATGGGCACCTGCTCTGCAAGGCATCGCAGACTGTCGTGCTTCTAATGGAATTGGTGACCCGGATTCAATCCCCCACCCACTCTGATCCCCCCTCACCCCGGAGGCTAAAACTGACATGCCTCGTTTGGTGCTGGCATATAACATCACTTGCTGCGTCTTATTATTAGGGGAAAAAGGAAGGTTTGGGGGTCATCATTAGATTTCTTCGGGAAACTGGATATGTTTGGACCACAACCATCGCCCTACCCAAAGCTCCAATGCTATAGTACGTAGATATCTGCATCGAGAAATAGCAGACATTTCAGTAAAATCTTTTCTTTACATCCACTCATTTAAGCACTGTTTCCTGCAATACATACGGTATGCAAATTGATTCATGTCTGTGAGGGGTATCTACCCCATATAGGTACGAGGGGTGAGTCGTTTTCATGTTTGATTCATCATCATGGAAATGTATAGGGGCTGTAAAAACAGTCGAGGTTGTCGATACTTGATCGTCTACTGTGATATGTATGTATATATATATATATATATATATATATATATATATATATATATATATATATATATATATATATATATATATACATATATATATATACATATACATATATATATATATACATATATACATATATATATATATACATATATACATATATATATATACATATATATATATATATATATATACATATACATTATACATATACATATACATACTGGTGTGGATCGGATCGCTATGCTCTCCTCTCCACACATTGTTGCAGAGATTAACGTCACAGATTTGCTGTGATGTCACGATTTACACCAGTCACAATATGAACATTTATATGTAATATTGGTGATATATTTTTTGAAATTTATTTGCAATATAAAAAGGTCCAAGTAGTCTAAATGGTCAAGGGTATAAGCTGTCTAATTTGTCTGAAGGGTGTAAGGGGTCCAAATGGTGTTAAGGTCTTTGGGGTTTTCAGGGTCTTTTGGTTCTTCAGGGTCTTTCGGATCCTCAGTGACTTTTGGTCTTTTGCATCCTCGTGGACTTTTGGGTCTTCTGGGTCATCAGGATATTTTGGGTCCTTGGGATCTTTGGTCTTGAGGGGTCTTAAGGGTCATAAAGGATCTTCATCGGTCGAAGGGGTCTCAGCAGTCGAAAGCGTCGAAACATACATTCCAGTAGTATGTAATTCAAAGACGTATGCATGTGAAGTCAGGATGCAAATGACGTACAAACAGTATGTAATTAATAGACATAGTCACACAGCTTCACTGTGAAAGGAATATTCCAAGAGTACGTAATTTATAGATATTCGTGAAGTCTGCAACTGACGTTCAAACAGGACATGATCAATAGGCTCATTGTCATGACAGCTTCCCGGACCATGCTTTTCAATATGTACTGACGGGGTGTGCTTACACATTGTAAGCAATAATGAACCATGTTTCCCCATTGTCTCGGATCACTCACCTGCATTTAATTTTTCATTTATGTGTTTTCATTGTTTTTTTTTCATTTATTTATATTTTCATTTATGGATGCTTTCTGACAGTTTTGTGATTTTTCCTGGTGTATTGGCTTCGCTGTCTGTCAGCACACAAAATTACCATGCTTCCCCATTGTTTTGGGTCACTCAATTGCATTTGATTTTTCATTTTTTTTCTTCATTTATTTTTATTTTCATCTATGGATGTTGTCCGAGGATTCTGTGAATTTTTTGGGTATACTGTCTTCGATGTCCATCAGCATGCAAAATTTCAGTTTTCTACGTCACCCGATATATCCAATACATAAAGCTCTTTCTAACCACTGACTGATTAATATTAAAAGATCGGTGCCTTCCAGGTGATGGAGAAAGCTGAAATTTTGCATGTTGATGGACATTGAAGCCCATACACCGGAAAAATCACAGAATCGTCGGCCAACATCCATAAATGAAATTATAAATAAATGGAAAATCAAATGCAGGTGAGCGACCTGAGATGATGGGGAAGCACGGTTCATTATTGCTTACAATGTGTAAGCACACCCCTCTCGTAAAAATATATCAAGTATGTATACACTGTATTGTATGTGTATGTACGTATATATTGTATATGTATACATACATCTATTGCATATATGTATGCTGTATATGTATATACATGTGTAAATATGTCCACTGTACACAGTGCCTATAGAAAGTCTTCATCCCCTTTCAAAAATTTCACCCATTGTTGCCTTAAAGCCGGGAATTATATTGCATGAAATCAGACTTTTTCCACTCTTATTTACATATCGTAACCCACAACTTCCAAGTGGAAAACAAATTCGACCAATTTCAGAAAATAATGAAAAATACAAAACTAGAATATCTTAGTTGGATAAGTGTCCACCCCCCTTATAAATAGCAATTCTAAGTTAGCTCAGGTGTAACCAATCACCTTCAAACTGGAACACAGAGTTAGTTGGCCTCCACCTGCGTTAAATTGTAGTGATTCTGATTATTTGAGAATAAAATCAGCTGTTCCTGTAAGTTTCCTCTGCTGGGTAGAGTATTTCACAGCAAAGACTCAACCATGGGCCAATGGAGCTTTCAAAAGACCTCCAGGATAAAGTTGTGGAAAGGCACACATCAGGGGATGGGTATTAAAATATCTCAAATGCCTTGAATATCCCTTGGAGCACAGTCAAAACAATCATTAAGAAGTGGAAGGTGTATGGTACCACCAAGACACTGCCTAGATCAGGCCCCCTCCAAACTGGATGACCAAGCAAGGAGGGGACTGATCAGAGAGGCCACCAAGAGGCCATTGGAAAATTGAAGAGCTCCATGCCTTTATGGCAAAGACTGGTCACTGTGTGCAGGTGACAACGATAGCTCAAGCACGCCACAAGTCAGGCCCATACGGTAGGGTGGCAAGAAGGAAGCAATTACTCAAAAAAGCCCACCTTGAGTCCCATTTGAGGTATGCAAAAAAGCACTCTGGAGATTCTGCTGCTATATTGCAAAAAGTCTGACAAAACCAAGATGTAACTTTTTGGCCTGAATGCAAAACGTTACGTTTGCCACAAACCCAACACAGCACATCACCCAAAGAACACCATCCCTACTATGAAGCATGGTGGCGGTAGCATCATGTTATGGGGATGTTTCTCATCATCAGGGACTGGGGCACTTGTCAGGATAGAAGGAAAAATGGATGGAACCAAACGCAAAAAAAAAACTCTGAGGAAAACTTGCTGCTCTTTACAAAAAAATTGGAATGGAAGTACACCTTTCAGCATGACAATGACCTGAAGCACACAGCTGAAGCTACACTAGAGTGGCTAAGGAACAAAAGATAAATGTCCTTGAGTGGCTCAGTCAGAGCCCCGACCTAAATCCAATCGAAAACCTGTGGCATGAATTGAAGATTGCTGTCCATCAACACTCCCCGCGCAACTTGACTGAGTTTGAACAGTTTTGTGGAGAAGAATGGGAAAATATTGCCCAATCAGGGTGTGCAAAGTTGGTAAAGACCTATCCCAACAGACTCACAGCTGTAATTGCTGTCAAAGGTGCTCCAACCAAGTATTAACTCAGGAGGGTGGACACTTATCCAACCAAGATATTCTAGTTTTGTATTTTGAATTATTTTCTGAAATTTGTACAATTTGTTTTTCATTTGGAAGTTGTTGGTTATGATTTGTAAATAAAGGTGGAAAAAAAAATCTGATTTAATGTAATTTAATTCCAGGCAAAAAGCAACAACAGGTTAAAATTTTGAAAGGGGGTGTGGACTGTCGACACTCTAGAGCAGGGGTCGGGAACGTTTTTGACTCAGAGAGCCATTAAAGCAAAATATTTGGAAATCTATTTCAGTGAGAGCCATATAATATATTTTAAGACTGAATTCAACTAAATGTGAGTATAATAAGCCTCTGAATTTATTCTTTTAAATAATGTTGTTATAATACTCACCATTAATGGGACTTCTGGTGCTGCATGGATTTGCTGATGGCTTTGTAGTCTGGTTGGTACTTGGTGAGGTTAAGCTTCATGCAAGCGTTGAGGCTTTCATCCGTTAGACGTGATCGTAGGTTGGACTTGATGTTTTTAAGATGTGAGAATGACTGCTCACATGCATACGTAGATCCAAACAAGGTCAATACAGCAATACTCACACGCTGCAGTGTGAGGTATGTGACAGGAAGCGCGTTCCAAGTTTTGATAATCAGCTCGTCTTCGGGTTGAAGTTTTTTCATTTCTGTCCACATGCGCTTGCTCGCCAACTCTGCTTTCTGTCGTGAGATTCTTTCCAAATCTTCATTCAGTGACTTGAACTTATTCACCCACATGTCTGAGGCCTTCAGGTCAGCCACTTCTGCTTCAAAATCTCTGACGGAGACACCAGGAATGTAACTCAGGTCGGCTGTGTTCAGTGAACACTCGTTTGGATGGGTGATGAACTTAAAAAGACGAGTGTGCTCACGAAATTCTCCAAAGCTTGCTTTGAATGACTGTAGGAGACTGGATGTGAAGCCAGCTAACTGGTGGAGATCAAAGCTTTGAGTGGGCTCACTTGCTGTGCATGCATCTTTAAATTGTCTCAGTTTTTCAAAATGTAGTAAACGACCTGTTTCAAGATCCATGATAAAGAGCTCCAGCTTGTTTTCAAAAGCAAACACGGCTTGTTGAAGGGATAACACTGTATTTCCAATGCCTTGCATTTTCACGTTGAGCTCGTTCAGATGTTCAGTCATATCCACGAGATAGTAAAACTTGAGGAGCCACTCAGTTTCGGCTAGCTCAGGATGCTCAATCCCTTTCATTTCAAGGAAAGTCCGGATTTTGTTCAGGCAAGCCGCAAAACGGCTAAGCACCTTCCCTCTTGACAACCAACGCACATTGCTGTGCAAAAGCAGACCGTGATAGTTATTTCCAACTTCATCCAGCAGTGTTTTAAACTGGCGAGCATTTAAGGCTCGGGCAACAATAAAGTTGATCACACGAATGACCAGCGACATCACTTCGCCAAGCTGCCCATCACACATCTGAGCACAAAGTGCCTCCTGGTGTAGAATGCAATGGAAACTTAGGATGGGTCTATTTTCATGTTCACGGAGAAGCGCCACAAATCCTTTGTTTTTCCCCACCATACACGGAGCATCATCAGTACACACCGAGATAAGTTTATCCATTCGTAGATTTTTTTCTTGAGCGAACTCCATGAAAGACTTGAATAAATACTCACCTCTTGTGGACCCTTTTATTGGCAGAACAGCAAGACTTTCTTCGCGCAGTGTATCACCAGCAGCATATCTTGCAACCACACTGAACTGCGACAAATGGCTTACGTCTGTTGACTCATCCAAAGCCAGGGAAAAGAACGGCGCTGTATTTATGTCCTTCACTTGCGTTTCCTCCACTTGGTTTGCCATCATGATGGTACGATCATGAACAGTTCTTGCCGACAGAGGCATGTCTTGTATCCGTTTGATTATCTTGTCTTTGTTCGGAAGATCATCAAAAAGTTCATTGGCGACATCCAGCATGAACGTTTTAGCATACTCGCCATCTGTGAATGGTTTTCCGTTCCTCACTATTGCTAAAGATCCAGCAAAGCTGGCGGAATTATAGTCACCTTGCCGGGTCCATACGCGGAGTTGCTGCTGGCTGGCTTGCACCCTGCTCAGTAGCTCTTGGCACGCTTTCTTTCTGCTGTCTCCCACAGGGTATTTTGATGCAAAGGTAGCATGGCGCGTGTCGAAGTGCCGCTTTATATTCGACCGTTTCATCGATGCAATTTTGTCATTGCAAATTAGACACACCACAGAACCTGCTCTCTCCACAAAGGCGAATTCTTCGGCCCATTCGTCCTGAAATGTACGATACTCCTCATCTTTTTTCTTTTCGCCATCTTCTTCGTCGAAGGGTTAGCTTTGAGCAAATGAGAGAGAGGGAGATGTTGACCCAAGTGAGTCTGGCTGGCCTGCGCACGGGCTGACATACTCGAGAGGTGCGGCGCGGCCGGCCGACTCTGGGATGCTGTCGCCTCAGCGGTGGCGCGTGATTGGTCGAGATGAATTCCGTGACGCGTCTCGGTGGCGGCACGTCATTGGAGGAACCGAAATCACGAGTCGCCTCAGCGGTGGCGCGTGATTGGTCGAGATGAATTCCGTGACGCGTCTCGGCGGCGGCACGTCATTGGAGGAACCGAAATCACGAGTCGCCTCAGCGGTGGCGCGTGATTGGTCGAGATAAATTCCGTGACGCGTCTCGGCGGCGGCACGTCATTGGAGGAACCGAAATCACAACTCTCGTCGGCCGCATGACTGGACGAAACAAAAACCGCTTCAGACAATTCGGAGGTGTTTTTTCTTCTCTCCTTCTGCAAAGTTCAGCCCTGCACGTGAATGAAGCACGACACCATTCAAACTATAGGTAAAGCTTCTGCGAGAAATATTGGGCTTTCCAAGTTTCAAACTCCAATTTTATCTGCGAGCCAGATGCAATCATCAAAAGAGCCATACCTGGCTCGCGAGCCACACGTTCCCGACCCCTGCTCTAGAGGGTCCTTTGGGACTAGAGGGACTTTCTTGAGGGTCATATGTGAATCTTAATATATAAAGCTCTTTGTAACCACTGACTGACTCAATGACTGATATTAATGTTCAGTTCCTTCCGGGTGATGTAGAAAGCCTAACATGTGTGACGATGGACATCAAAGGCGATACACCGGGAAAAACAAAATCACAGAACTATCGGAAAGCATCCATAAATGAAAATAAATAAATGAAAAAATAAATGCCGGTGATTGACCCGAGCCAATGGCGAAGCACGGTAGTTTTGTGTACCGATGTAAATTGAAGCCCATACACTGGGAGTAATCACAGAAGCATCAAAAGTGTTCGTAAATGAAAATATGAACAAATGAAAATAAATAAATGAAAAAAGTCAATGCAGTTAAGTGACACAAGACAATGGGGAAGCACAGTTCCTTATTGCTTTCAATGTGCAAGCATACACTACTATACTTTATACCTGTACTGTACTCGCATTCTAAATGCACACACTTTTTAACATGCTCACATTCTCATTGTACATACTTTATACATGTACTCAAATTATAATAGTACATCTATTATTATACAATATAAAGCTCATTCTAACCACTCACTGACTGATTGACTGATATTAATGTTCGGTACCTTCTGGGTGATGTAGAAATTTAAAACTATGCATGCCAATGGATACCGAAGAAGGAACACTGGGAAAAATCACAGAAATGTGATAAAGTATCCGTTAATGAAAATATAAATAAATGGAAAAAAAGACAAAAGAAATGCAGTGGAGCGACCCGAGACAATGGGGAAGCATGGTAATGTCACGAGCCGATGGACATTGAAGCCGATACACCACAAAAAAAAAAATCACAGAACCATCGGAAAGTGGCCATTAATGAAAATATAATTAAATGGAAAAAACAAATGAAAAAAAAAATTCAGAATTGCAGATGAGTGACCTGAGACAATGTGGAAGCAAGGTAATTTCGCGAGCCGATGGACATCGAAGCCGATACACCAAAAAGAATCACAGAACCATCATGAAGCGTCCGTAAATGAAAATAAATAAATAAGAAAAAAATGAAAAAATAAATTCAGGTGAGCGACCCGAAACAAGTTCATTATTGCTCTAAATGTGTAGGCATACACCACAATACTTTATACGCGTCTTGTACTCACATTCCAATTGTATGTAGTTTATACGCGTACTCACATTCTAATTGTACATACTTTATATCGTACTCATATTCTAAGAGTACACACTTTATATATGTATTCACATTCAAATAGTACATACATACATTTGTAAAGCTCATTTTAACCACTCACTGAATGACTGATATTAATATTCGGTACCTTCCAGGTGACGAAGAAAGCTGAAATTTTGCGTACAGATGAACATCAAAGCCGGTACACAGGGAAAAGATCACAGAACCACCTGAAAGTGTCTGTAAATGAAAATATCAGAAAATAAGTGCAGCCTTGTTGTGCTCAATGCAGATGAGCGACCCAAAACAATGAGGAATGGGGAAGCACGGTTTGTTAAAGAATACCCCACTAGTACATATATATGTATATAAATATTCATGTATATATATATATATATATATATATATATATATATATATATGTATGTGTATATATATATATATATATATATATATATATATATATATATATATATATATATATATGTATATGTATGTAGAGGATAAATGGGGCTTCTGAGGCAGCCATTTAAATGAATGGGGGAAAAGGGAAAAACTTACTAACTTAAGGCCCAAAAACCCAAAATAGGAGACTGATTTTCTCCCCCTTCCATACAAGCAAATGTAAAATTGAGACGGACACAAGCCCCAAACGCCCAAAAATAGGAGACCGATTTTCTCCCCCTCCCATACAAGCAAATGTAAAATTGAAACTCATTTCCTCCCCCTCCCATACAAGCAAATGTAAAATTGAGACTTACTGATTAAAGCACTTCTTTCCTTTCATATTTTTATTCCACTCAAAGAGCGAACCAATGAATATTTGTCCATGTTCTACTTTCGGGAATAACTTCATTTTCTTATAATATTCACTTTATCTCTTCAAGCATGAAAGAAAGAGCTGTTAGGGTTAGTTTTGTAAAATTTGGTTTTGTAAAATGTAAATCCCTCATTCGGTTTTGTAAAATGAGGAAGTGTTTTTGGAGCACAGTCGTGCCATGAAAATGAGGAAGTATTCTGTGCCCTTATCTCTCGTGGTTATATTTTAAATCATCAGAACACTAACAGAAAAAGTTTAGTTAAAAACAGCTTTTAAACGTAGGTTTTATCAAAATCATTTAAAGCAATTTCATTTACGTGTTAAAATGAGTCAGACTGCTTGAGAACGGCTGCCTCGCCCAAACCAAGTCATTTCCTTTGTGGAAACACACTCTGCAAAACCATTGTTTATGTAATCTCCCATTATGTCATCAAATTGTGTGAAGACAGTGTTTATAAGCCAGGCATTTCTCTCGGTTGAAAATCTCTTCTGTTTGAGGTTTTTTCATTTTCCTCATCTTGTCCCAATGGTAAATGACCGAGACATGAACTATCTTTCATCTGATGAAGAAGATAAACCATCACAATATTGGTAAGTTTGTGTGTGTTTGTGTGTGTGTGTGTGTGTGTGTGTGTTGTAAAGTCTGGCTTCCTCTTAGAATGATGGTGAAGCAATTGATTTATTAGTTAAATCATGATATGACTAACAATTATTGTATATATATTTTTTTCTAAGAGGTTGTCCCCAATAAGAACCTCGTTGATAACTGATGTTGAAAATGAGTTATCTGAATTACTCGACGAGTGGATAAAAATGAATGACTTCCTTGAAGACATTTATTAGTTTTGAAATGAACTGAATGATATTATTGTTGACTGGAAACAAGTACTCTCACGTCCTTTGATCTTGAATGACCTGAGTTCAAGGTGAGAAAATTATTGTTCTGTCTGTGTGTGTGTGTGTGTGTGTGTGTGTGTGTGTGTGTGTGTATTTGTGCACGTGTGTGTATGTGTGTATTTGTGCACGTGTGTGCATGTGTGTATTTGTGCACGTGTGTGTGGTGTGTGTGTGTGTGTGTGTACATGTGTGTATGTGTGTGTGTGTGTGTGTGTGTGTATGTGTGTGTGTGTGTGTATGTGTGTATTTGTGCACGTGTGTGAATGTGTGTGTGTGTATGTGTGTATTTGTGCGTGTGTGTGTGTGTGTGTGTGTGTGTGTGTGTGTGTGTGTGTGTGTGTGTGTGTGTGTGTGTGTGTGTGTGGTATGTGTGTGTGTGTGTCTCTGTCAATGTCTCTCTCTATCTGTCTCTGTCTCTGTCTCTCTATGTCATTTTTTGTTCTCCTTATACACAACCTTTTATTTGACATGGTGGTAATTAATTTAAAAGCAATACCACAACTTGGTGGTAATTTTTGACTACTTGCTTTTTATTTGCAGCATTAAAACTGAATCATTCACGGGTGGTGATGGATTTCGCAACCTTGAATGGGAAGATGTTGACATTCCACGGGGTGATGATTAATTTCAAACTTGTTCCAGTTTAAATGCTCATCTGGATGAAATTGACACAAAACTCGATCTTCTGGAGGTAAATGTTATATTTATTATTTTATTAATATCATAATATAATCATCTTTATATACCCTAATTGTTCTTCACTCTTTGTTTTGAACAGAATGTGTTTTCAAAATCACAAGACATCTGAAGCAGACTGCTGGGAAAGATCGTTCATTCTCGCAACTGAATATTTACCCAAAGAAAAATGTTTAATATTTTCAATCTTGATGAATTATATTTGCTTTGCTTTCAAATATTTAATTCTTGATTATAAAAAAAGAATAAAGGAAGTGCAAAGGAGGGGGGGGATAGGTGTGCTCCCCAAACGACCCACCACCCCCCTCATTCCACCACGCCACCCTCCTCACTGTGTGTGTGTGGGGAAGGGTGGGGGATGGGATGAGGGGGGTGGTGGGTCAAAGGTGGGGGCACACAGTGGGGGTGGGGCTTGTGTGGGTGGGTGGGGCTTGTATGGGTGGGTGGGGCTTGTATGGGTGGGTGGGGCTTGTGTGGGTGGGTGGGGCTTGTGTGGGTGGAGCTTGTGTGGGTGGAGCTTGTGTGGATGTGGTTTGTGTGAATGGAGCAATTTTTTTAAAATTAAATAAACATGTGTGTGGGGAACTAATTAATCACTAATTATGTGGATATGATGAATGTGGATGTGGCTTTTGAGAGTGGGGCTTTTGTGGGTGGAGCTTGTGTGTATGGGGATTGTGTGGGTGGGGCTTGTGTGTATGGGGATTGTGTGGGTGGGGCTTGTGTGGATGTGGCTTTTGTGAGTGGGGCTTTTGTGGGTGGGGTTTGTGTGGGTGGGGATTGTGTGGGTGGGGCTTGTGTGGGTGGGGCTTGTGTGGGTGGAGCTTGTGTGGGTGGAGCTTGTGTGGATGTGGTTTGTGTGGATGGAGCAATTTTCTAAAAATTAAATAAACATGTGTGTGGGGAACTAATTAATCAATAATTATGTGGATATGATGAATGTGGATGTGGCTTTTGTGAGTGGGGCTTTTGTGGGTGGAGCTTGTGTGTATGGGGATTGTGTGGGTGGGGCTTGTGTGGATGTGGCTTTTGCGAGTGGGGCTTTTGTGGGTGCAGTTTGTGTGAATGTGGCTTTTGTGAGTGGGGCTTTTGTGGGTGGAGCTTGTGTGTATGGGGATTGTGTGGGTGGGGCTTGTGTGGGTGGGGATTGTGTGGATGTGGCTTTTGTGAGTGGGGCTTGTGGGTGGGGTTTGCGTAGGTGGGACTTGTGTGGGTGGGGCTTGTGTGGGCAGAGTCAAAAGGGGCGGAGTTTTAAAAAGGGCGGGGTCAAAAATTTTTTTTCAATTTATCTTTGTCTTTTGCAATTCCTGTGAATAAAATGAACCTAAAATCTCTTCCCCCTTTAAATCATATACCTTGTAAGTCCAAGGAACTGTATCTATAACATCAATGATTTTGAAAAGTTCATTTGTCCATTGCTTTGTATAACCTTCTTCAAAATGCGATTTCCACCTATATATTCTTACTATATCACCAACTTTGAACATAGGCTTTCTGACATTAATCACCTTTTCATATTCTAATTTTGTAAAATTAATGTTTCTGATGGTTTGGTATTCGTTTAGGTGTGAATCGTATCATTATACTGATCTATAATATCCTGAATTAAAGATAACCATTGTTGAGAACCGAGTTGGGTGAATTTTTTATATAGTCTCTCTTTTAAAGTGCGACTGAATCGCTCAATAACAACCGCTTTTCCTTCATTAAAGGTGCTGTATAATATAATGTTATTTTAAAGAAAATTCATAAATGTTTTGTTGTAGAACTCTGTACCCTCATCAGTCCACAATTTTTTTAGGTTTTCTCTTGCTTTTATTAAATATCTGTTGAAAGGCTAACATAACAGTATTACCTGGTTTGTTTTTTACAGGGACAACCCACGCATATCTACTCCTCAAATCAATAACGGTTAAAGCATACTTGTACCCCTTATCATTATTGAGTTCAATCAACTCAGCAGACCAGATATAATCAACTTCCTTGGAATAAACCTTGCTTCTATGAAACTTTGTGATTATTGGTTTATGTAATTCATCAGCTAATTGCTTTTCAATCTTAATGACATCATTAGAGCCTATAAGTTTTTTGAATTTCCAAGCCCAAGTTTCAATTTAGCACTGATCATCTTCTTCACGATGAACCTATCAACTTTTTCTCTCAAGGTCGGATTTTGTATCAGAGACAAATTATACAACATTTCTCTATCGGCTTCATGTTTTTCTTCCAACGTTGTGGTATTTCCATAATCAATATCGTGCCTCATGCACACTTCATCAACCCTTTTGATAGGTTTGCTCAACGGTTTAGGATTGTCAGCCTCATCTAATCTTTTATTCAAGTTTGTTCCTGGACCACAGAAAGAATACCCTGGTTGATATAATTCTCCTGGTATTCCAGTAGTTGTAAATTTACTTCCTGATAAAAACTTTTGTATATCTCCCCCATGTTTGTGTTTGGAGATAAATTTACTCTTTTTAGAGCCACACACCGAACATATGCCTTTTTGTATAACCCTGTTATTTTTACTTTTAAAATATGAGATTTTTTTAGTATTAGTTTTCTTTTTACATTTGAGACAATAACTCATTTATTTATGAGAAAAATTCCTACAGAGTGTGAAAACCTTTTTAGTTTCCAACATGCACATTTGAATCTTAATTTTTAAAACATAAACAATCCTCAGAAATGTCTTCACTCTCTCCTCCATTTATTGAAGAAAAAATGTGTAAAATTTTAATTAAAGTCAATCACACCAAGGAAAACAATGTTAAGTCTTGACACAAATATTTCTAATAGACTTGTCAATTATTTGTTTTCCTCCTTGGTGCGTTGAGATTTATTTATTTTCTGTAATACCCCCAATCTTTTTCTAATCTCACTGGTTTCCATATTTTTATATTTATTTATTGTCTCTCTTTCCTCCCTCTCTCCTCCTTCTCTCTCTTCTCCCTTGCCTCTATCTCTCTCCTCTCCCTTTGCTCCTTCTCCCTCTTCTCCTTCTCTCTCTTCTCCCTCTCCTCCTGCTCTCTCTTCTCCTTCTCCTCCTTTGTCTCAGTTTCTTCAACTCCTTCCTCGTCCCTTACTATCGTTGAATCACTTTCACCCCATAGATAATCATACATATATTCATCAGGATTTCTTCTTATTCCTGTATCCAAAATAATTTTTTTTAACAACAGGAAGCTAATAAAATTTCTTCTGAAGTTCTAAAAAAGCCTTGCGTTTTCTTAAGTAATTTTTTTTTTCATTATTTAACATTTTAATTAAATCCAAAGTTGTGGTTTATTAACATCACTATAAAGCCAATCTTTTATTGAAAATACCTCATTTTTATGTTGTAGAAGATATTTATTAAAATACCGAATACCCTTTTCTTCAAGGTATGCTTGGACACAGAAATGATAATTTTCTTGAAGCCTTCTTGCTGTCATTTATGTATTAGAAATATATGACAGATTTATATAATGATGGGAAATACATCCCCATCTTCCCAAAGTTAAATCATTTTGTATTTCCTTACTTATTATATATAATCCTGTTCTTTGTATTTTCATGATATAAACAATGGCAAAACCATTATTGATTTTTCCCTGATTAAATTCTTTTATTTGTTGTTTGCTAATCGTGCTTCCACAAAACTCATTCTCGGCACCAAGTGCATAATATTCTTCCTTACGAGACTGACTTAATTGTTCCAGGTCTTCTCGGTCAATTTTAAATGACCAATTATACCCTAAATCATTCATACCATATACTCATTGTTCTATTCTCATACAAACGATATACCCTTCTTTATAAAATTTTATTTTAATTGGAACTGTGAATTCTGTATGACCTGGAGATAAAATCAACACTTCTGTATCTTTGGAATACACGGCCGTTTTATCTAAGGATATATATTGTGATAAATCTTTTAATCTCACCAAGTCATTTGCGTCAGTCGGGCTTGGATAATTTATGAATTCATAAGCATTTTTCATATTAATATTTTTTGCTGTACTATATTTCTGTCATTCAGCCTGTGTCTTTGTGTAATAATTTGATAAATCAATATCCAGTTCTTGGGATACACAAAAGAAAGAACCATCTTTACCAACATAAGTCATTTATATTAGATTAATAATAGTCATTAAAAAATTTATTTTTGTTGAGTTGAAATAACACATATTGACATAATTGACCACAACACTTGGAATTTAATTCTTGGACTTGAAATGTTTGATAAACACCATCCTGTAAGAATTTTATTACTTCAACAGGTGGTGGAAGACCAAAACTATCAAAATAATATTTGTCTTGACTATTCAAAATACAAACCCAATGAGAATGGTTCCCATTATTATCTTCTAAGTTTATAATAATATTCTTTGTATGTTTAGGCAAGTTTGCTAATTCATCTCTCATACAAATAACCACATTATGAATTTTTTATTTCTTACAATATTTGACAAGTTCTAAATTTGATGTTGTATTCTTTCCAAATTCTTTAAACCACTCATCAATGCTCATTTATTTATTAGAAAGATATAATCCATTACCCCTTTTAGTTAATTTTACACCTGCTTGTGCGATGGAAGAAAGCATATCTCCAACTAACAATCTCGCTTTATCAGGCAGACTTTCAAGTTTTTCAGCAAAATCTGCAATTACACCACTTCCACTAATTTGTTTCTCCAACTCATTGTTATGTCTTTCCAATTATTTTTGAGCCCAGAGTTGAGCCTTCCTTTCGTTGGCAGTTTTCATCCCTGCTGAAATACTACCCATCAATGCTCCAGCCACACTTAAACAAGCAAATAAAGGAATTAGAGATGGGAGAAATCCTCCACTCGTCTCTCCTATTGAATATTTCTTCAACGTTGGTTTTGACATTTTAATTTTGAGTGAGCCAGTATTGTTCAAGATTTTCACCTGTTCTCTTGTGAGCAAAACATCAATTCTTCCTGCTCCTTTTCTCTGAAATGTATTTACGTTAATCATACGAGGCTTTTGATTTTGAATACAAGATGATAGTTTATGAAGATTGATTTGATAAACATATACCCCAGTTGGGACTTCACTACTCATTTATTTCTCAAATAAATCATGTGAGACTAATCATAACACCATTGTCTGTATTAATCTGTAATTCTGTTTCTTCCAAAAGCAAACAATATGCATCAATTTCTTCACTCTCTCCTCTTTCAATGTATAGGGATGTATCCACTCGATTAGACTTTATAGTTTCCTTTTAAGCACTCAGGTCAATGACATAAATTGTATACAGACTTTTAAATTCTGTCATATCCAAAATGGGTTCTTTATTTCCATTGCTTTCACACACCTTTTGGTAAGACTTGTATGCTTCCTCATAATCATTTTTTTCCCAATTAATTTCCAATATATCTCGTGGATAAAATGTTCCATCACGAGAAACACGAAGTTGTTTCACATTAGCATGATCACTCAATGCATTATTCTTATCAGTAGCATGATCACCATCTATTTTTTTTAAAATGAGCCACAGATATTGCAGCTTTCCTTCCAGAACACCCAAATTCACGTGTAAGTGTTTTGCTTCAGTTTAACATGTCGACATCTTCTTTTAACGTATGATACATTGAGTGGCTTCTTTGACTTAAGTCTTCTATTCAACATCTTCTGTTTTAAGATAAGGAGTACAGTCACTAATATAGCAACTAATTTCATCAATTAGAAATTTATTCTGAGCAGCAAAAGCATTTGCCACACCAAAAAGCAATCTATTTCATTATCATTCCTTTGCAGTTGATATCTAATTGTAAGACCATACAGAACTTTATCGTGATCACAAAATCCAAATATACCTTTAAGAGGAACTACCACAGTAAAACTATTACTTGCTTTTGTATCATCATTATACATTCCTTTCCTTTGACAATATCCAGGGTCTGTGTTTGTTCCCTTTGACATATCAGGAATAAAACCTTTGACAGCCCCCTTTCCCATTCAATCACTAAATGAATATAGTGTAATTTCATCATTTCAGATGTAGCAGAGACATAATCAACCGCTTCAACTTCTTGTGATCCAATGTACAAACGAACACTATCAAACATTCTCCAGAAGAAATAATTTATGAGTGTAGCATTTGTGTTCGTCTCAGCCTTAGTGAATGTAAATTTACACAACAAGAAACTTTCGGCTCCATTCAAATAAGTTTGTTGATTATTTATTTCAAAACTTTTTGTTCCATTTGCATTCCAGTCTGTTCCAGTTATAGCATTTACCTTGAACTAGTCTTCTTTTTTAGTCGAGTTTGAGATGACAATGGTATCATCCAAATCATAGATACTATCAATTGCTTCCATACTTGTATTTATTGAGGAAAAAAGATATTACAACTTTTGAAACCCTGACCAAAGTATTTGAATTATTTTCTGTCGTTCTTGGGGAGACAACTGAGTTTTGCCTCACTTAATTTCTTTTATTGCTTGTAATTTATGAGATTCCTTTTGGGCATCTTTTATACTCTTTATAGCACCCGCTACATATCCCACAGCAGAAGCAGTTGAACCAATTAGGTCTTTATGTTTAAGAATAGTTCAACCTATACCCATTAGAGTATCAATTATCTCATCTCCTTTTTTTCTAAATTGATGTTCAACACCCCTTTGTCTCTTGGGTTTATAGTATCCTCCACCAAGATACATACCTTCACCCTTGTAGTATGGGGAAAGGAACATCCCATCCCATGTAATTATTTTATATTTTCCCAACTCGTGTTTCCTCACAATAACCATCGTATTTATTAATTGGAAAACTTCACGTAGGTGAATTCTGATGGATATAATTTCTCCATTCAAAGAAATCATGCGATTATCTTGGTCGGTTAGCCTAAAATTTACTCTGTATATGGTTTTTCCTGACACAGGAAGATAAACCAGATTTTTGGGTTCCATATTGAATTTATAACCAATTTGGGTTGAGTATGCGCTGAATGAAAATATTGTACTTGTTCTTATTCCATCATTATAAACACCATCAATCAAATCACAGTGAATTAACACCGAATTTATGCCTGAGGATATTTGAATGACATTATCACTGTAAAACGTCCCATTAGTTTCAATCTTTTTTGAGGAGAAACCCAATAACTCTCTAAATGAATTATCCATTGTGAAATCAACCTTGTAGTTATTTTTAAGTTTAATCGTTGATTTTGAAGTATGTTTTTGAATATCTATAACAATATTTTTTGGTTCATCACCCTGTTCTTTCATAAGACGAGCAATTTCGGAAGAAATTTGATAAATCTCATATGCTACGGGTGAAACTGTTATTATATCGTTTTGTATCCACTTCCCGGATTATAACTAAACTTGTCATTTTTCTCGGTGAGATGAAATAAGGTATTATAAGTTTCCATGGACAATAAAGATGCCTCTTATTCTTTTGTTGCGTCAAGTTGTAGTGGGTATGGGAATGAAGATGTGTGGTCGCTTATTGTGAAATTAAAACTGAGGATTGTGCTTCTCATCTTATTTAATACGAGATAAAATGTCTTTGTATTGACATTTATTAATTATTTTCATGTGCATCAACTGGTCTAAAAAGGCTGATGCTTCATAAAAACAATTATTTCCAGCCTTCTTACTACCTAACAGCAATAACAAGTCTATTAACTAATTATGATGGGTAATTTGGAAGAAAACTAACACCTAAACCAAGAATACTTAAAGCCTGAACAATTGTTTAAATCTATTGAATTTAACATGAATAAAATAAAAGTATTAGCATTGTTTCTAATTGAGCGACGAGGGAGTGGAAAGTACGATTGACTAAGATAAATACAATTACAAGAAGAATGTCTCCCTCTTGTGTAGTAGCTGTCCATTACCGTTTGGTTTCCCTCATTAACACAATCATCAAAGATAACGAGGTTCTTTTTTGACTTATCCAAATCTTGGGGAGAAGGTATATCATCCGTATTATCATGAAGAATACAAGTTATTGGCTTTGATTTCTTTTTATATCTCTGTGTATCACAAAATAGTTGTATTATATCTTCAATGTTGTAATCATTTAGTTTGTTTTGAAGTTTAAATAAACCGATTATTTCTTCTTTTTGAAGACCAGCATTAAAACCTTGTGAAAGTAGTTGATACTCAGGTTGAAAACTCGACTTTGTGAAAATTATTAAATTATCATAATCTAAAAAGTTGGGAGTGAGGAGCATCTTTAAAAGTAAGCAGGTTTTTCCACATCCGCTTGAACCAACTATGAGACATCTTAATGAATTTGGAAGATTTTTATCGTTGTTAAATTTTATCTTATTTTCCCAAATGGGTAAAAAATTATTCATTTATATATTTTGAAAACATGTTATTTAATTTATTATTGGCTTTTTTAGAAACTCTATATTTTATCCGAAATTTGGGTTTAATTTCAAGATAATCCATTTTTTTATGTATGCAATATCTTGTGTTGATATTTCCCTGAAAATGGCAATCATGAATAATATATAACAACAATCCTTTGAACATTTCTCTAATACGTTCAGTTTCTTCCATTGGAAGAAAAGGTGTGTTATCACCCTCATACTTTACATTCATTTCTCTCATCAATCTTGTAAAGTAATTCATTTTTGGTGTGAACCTAAAAGAATTATATTCCTTTTTATATTTTTTATTATCATTAATTGGAAGATAATCACAGAATATACATTGTTTATAGGCATTTGACTCTGTTTAATCCCACTCTATCACATGCAGGACAATTCTCAAATTTGTCATATGGAGAATCAGAGAATTCAAGGGGCTCAAGATCTGGTATACTATTCATATTTATAAAGTAAAACTTTGCTTAAACTACAATTCATCTTCAGTACTTTCACAATCATCTATAAAACTACTTTCATAACTGTCGTTTGAACACAAACTTTCAGTATCATAACTGTCATCACTCTCATAATCTTCAAAATCTTCAGTTGAGTAATGACTCACATTTAATTAGTGGAAAAAAACATTACTATCTATATCTATATACTTTTTTTCATTAACAGATTCAACCACCACATTTTTTATATTAAAACTTATTTTAAAATGATCCTTAACTACTATTGAACAAAATGTCATTTCACCTGATATATTAACATCCTTTATTTCATCAGGATTTACATCTTTCGGGTTGTTGAAAAAAATACAATTTCTGATTGCATATTACAGATGGTCTTATCTTTTCTTTCTAAAGCTTCATCCATAAGGTTTTTCTTTTTTGATGCTTTTTCTTGTTTCGTTGGTTTTTCTAGTTTTGAATATATTTCCAGAAGGAGAGAATAAACTTTTGTGAGAGCTACTTTAATTTATGTTCTTCCAGATATATTAAAAGCCCTTCCACTGAAGGAAATTGAAGAACTCATATTATTCACAATAATTGTTTTTATCCAAGAGTTGTTATATTGATCTTTATTAAATTTTACATCCTCAACATATTTCTCAGTATCTTTTACAAATGAAGGGATTGATTGAAACTTGTCTTTTGTGTCTTGATACATTGTATTTATTAAGTGAAAAAAGTTGGAGGATGAAATGGTTTTAAGCACAGATTCACCTATAAATTAAACAAAATTTTCATCAAGAAAATTTTATTTTAAGCAAAGTTTTGTAATATAAATATGGTGAAAACAACGCACTGCGATGTTTGTAATCATGAATATAAATGTTATAAAAAACACCTTTAAACCAACAAACACACATTCAATCTTTTCAGACAAATATCTCCACTTGACCAAGAAACAAAACATTGTGATAGATGTGATAATCATATTCTTTAAAAAAATTACAATAAACACCTTCAATCATGCAAACACAAGAACAATGAATAAAGGGAAGGTGCCACTAAATTCTCCATTGAAAACACTGATGAGGCATTTAAAGGACATATAAAAATAAGATTGTTTCACTTTCAAGACCCTGGACCATCTTCAATCATTGAAGCTGTTGATATGGTTCAACAAAGTATTGAAACGATAATTAAAAACACATCAAGTGAAATGAAAACTTTGAAGTTTTATATGGGAGTAAAATTGAATATGGTGAGAGAAGGTGATTAAACTACTCCCTATATGAGGACAAACCCTCACTTTATCTCATCATTTCAAGATTTTGTAAGATGTGATGTTTACGATGAACTCCAGAGACAAGAACAAGATGTTGATAACACTGCAGTAGGTGGTGGATTTGCTATGACAAAAATAATCTTTTTAGATATACACATCTTAAAATGAGGTCCTCTTCAAGCTTCTTCTTATATTGATTTACGAAAAAAAGAGACAAAACTTAAGAAAGCAGTTGTTAATATTCAAAACAAAGATAATAAATATTTTCTATGGTCTGTTCTTGCTCACTTACATCCTCCACAATGGAATCCTGAAAGGGTTGAACATTTTAAGAAATACGAGAATACATTAAATGTTAAAGATTTAAAGTTTCCAATGTCATTGAGAGATATTCCTAAATTTGAGAAAATGAATAATCAATCTGTTAATGTATATGGATTCACAGATACAAACAAAGTTCAGATATTAAAAATTTTCAAACAACTATAACAATGATGAAACACACATTGACCTTCTCTACTTTACTTCAAAGGAAAATCACATTATGCTTTCATCAAAAATTTATCAAGATTAACCAAATCACAACTATACAAGAGAAAATGTAAAACATATCCTTGGAAGAGATGTCTCAACTCCTTCCACACAAAAGAATGATTAAATCACCATTCGAAATATTGTAGTTATCATAAATCAACCGTAATCAATTTCCCAAAAGCAGGCTCAAACATATCATTCAAAGATTTTAACAAACCTATAAAACATCCGTTTGTGATAAATGCTGATTTTTAAAGTATCCTTGAAAAGATAGATACTGTTTCTCCAAATCCAAATAAATCATACACAAATAAATATCAAAAACATACACCTTGTGGTTTGTTATTATATCAAATCATCTGTTGGTGATGAATACAAGAAGTTTTAACTTTATAGAGGTGAAGATGCCTGAGAGGTGTTTGTAAGATGATTAGAAAAAGACTGTTTAAGACAAAGAGAAATAATGGTTGAAACCTATAAACCAATGTCATTTACAAAGGGAGAGAAAAAAGAATTTCGAAAGAACAGTATGTCATATTTGTGAGGAGAAAATTGAGGGAGAGGTCAAGGTTAGGGATCACTGCCATCTTACTGGTAAATATAGAGGTCCAGCTCATTCTCGTTGTAATGTTAATTACAAGCCTCCAAACTTTATTCCTGTCTTTCTTCACAACAACGCTCACTATGACACACTCTATTTATGAATGAACTTTCAAAGACATCTGGAGATATTTCTGCCATTTCTAACACAGATCAAAAATACATAACATTCACAAAAACAATTCATACATCCCCCATTACCCATATGAGATTTCTTGACACATACAAGTTTATGGCAAGTCCATTATCTAACTTAGCATCAAATATTAAAAACTTACCGAATCTTAAATCACATTTCTCAAATCAAGAAGAGATTGATCTCTTATCACAAAAGGGAATATATCCGTATGACTATATGGATTCATTTCAGAAGTTTAAAGAAACACAACTTCCTTCAAGGGAAAGTTTCTATGGCAAGTTGAATAAAACTCATATTTCTGATAGAGATTATACACAAGCTAAAAAGTTTTGGGAGAAGCTTAATATAAAGAATCTTGGAGAATATCATGATTTGTATCTTAAAACTGATGTATTGTTATTGGCTGATGTTTTTGAAACTTTTAGAACAGTCTGAAAAAATAAAAATTCTAATGGATGAGACCCCGTTCACCATTACACAGCCCCCGGTTTGGCTTGGAGTGCTATGTTAAAAATAACAAAACAAAATTTGGAATTAATCAGTGATATCGATATGCTTTTAATGACAGAGAAGGCTAAAAGAGGAAGAATTTCTCAAGTTTGTTCCAAGAGATATGCTAAAGCAAATAACAAATATCTTCCTGATTATAATAAGAATGAGGACAACTCTTACCTGATGTATTATGATGCTAACACTTTGTATGGGTGAGCTATGTCTCAATCTTTAGCTTATGGAAAACTTTAATGGGTTAAAGAAAAACGTTATGAAAAAGTTTTACAAGACATTGTTGTCTCCTCTCAAAAATAATTGGATGAAGCTGAAGTTGTATGTTATTTTGAGGTTGATTTAAAATATCCAGAAGAACTTCATCACAAACATAAAGACCTACCTTATGCCCCTGATAAAGTAAGTCCAAGAAAAGAATGGTTAAGTGATTATCAACAGTCATTTAATATAAAAGGTAAATCTCCAGAAAATGATATGATACAAGTAATTATAAGTCAGGTGATGTGTTGTTTTCATCGAAGAATAAAAAGGTAATTGGTAAGTTTAAAGATGAATTGGGTGGGAAGGGCATGAGTGAATTTATAGGATTGAGATCAAAGTCTTATGCTTTTACGTATAATGAAAATAATAACATTGAAAGGTGTGATAAGAAGCAAAAGGGAATAAAGGAAAATATAATCAAGGAAACAATAAACTTTAAACATTATTACAACTGTTTAACCTTAAAGAAGGAAGAGTACAGAAAAAATGAATACAATAAGAAGTTATACACATCACTTATATACAGAAGAGATAAATCAGAAAGCATAAGGAGCTTTTGATGATAAAAGATAGATGTTAGAGAATGGAATGAATAGTCTCCCCTAATGGTTATATGTAAAAGTGTAAAGATATTGGGTTGAGAATTTTAACAGGCAACTGCCGTCTTTTTACTGATTTATAAATGATAGAACTAAGCAATAACCAAATCAAAGAGTGGAGATGTAGTCAGCCTTGGTATTTAAATGGAAAACATAAAGAATGTGAGAAATATCAAATAAGTCTTATTGAAGAAATAACTGGGGTAAAAGTAGATAAAACAAACAAGCGAATAAATTTAATTATAAATAAGTTTGAGGATGTAAAGAAAAAAAATTAATATCCTTGAATAGACTGAAAACTTTGAAGGTTATCAATTGAACAATGGAAAAACAATTTACTACAATCTCAAAATGATATGTGGCTCAGGCGGTGGTCAAACCAAAGCATTAAGATAAGTTTATCATTTCATTTCTGCTCAACAAAGACATTTAAACCAAGAACGAAGTTGCAAAGTAATCTTTGTGAATATACTCGATGGTGATGAATGTAATAGGAAAATTAAGTTATTCCCCAAAGTAGAACATGGACAAATATTCATTGGTTCGCTCTTTGAGTGGAATGAAAATATAAAAGGAAAGAAGTGCTTGAATCAGTAAGTCTCAATTTAACATTTGCTTGAATGGAAGGGGGAGGAAATGAATCTCCGATTTTGGGCTGTTGGGCCTTGAGTCAGAGAGTTTTTCCGTTTTTCCCCATTCATTTGAATGGCTGCCGGAGAAGCCCCATTTATCCTCAACTTATATATGTAAAAAAGATATATATATATATATATATATATATATATATATATATATATATATATATATATATATATATATATATATGTATATATATATATGTATATATATATATATATATATATATATATATATATATATATATATATGTATATATATATATATATATATATATATGTATATATATATATATATATATATATATATATATATATATATATATATATATATATATATATATATAGATACATCTTGATGAATTATTGATTCATATTTCTGGGATGTATCCCAGTAGCCTGGTGGTAGTAGCCTGGTGTAAAATAATTAAAATAAAAGAAAGATAGTAGCCTGGTGTTGGCCGAGTGGTTAGGGTAGCGGCTTGGGATCCAAAAGGTCCTGAGTTCAAGTCCCGTTGGCCGCTTGAATTAATACACACCAGGAGGTTGACTCAGCGTTCCTCGGTGCGTTTATATTTTTGTTCAGTGTATATATCAACATATATATATATATATATATATATATATATATATATATATATATATATATATATCAACATATATATATATATATATATATATATATATATATATATATATATATCAACATATATATATATATATATATATCAACATATATATATATATATATATATATATATATATATATATATATATATATATATATATATATATATATATATATATATATATATATATATATATATATATATATATATATATATATATATATATATATATATATATATATATATATATATATATATATATATATATATATATATATATATATATATATATATATATATATATATATATATATATATATATATATATATATATATATATATATATATATATATATATATATATATATATATATATATATATATATATATATATATATATATATATATATATATATATATATATATATATATATATATATATATATATATATATATATATATATATATATATATATATATATATATATATATATATATATATATATATATATATATATATATATATATATATATATATATATATATATATATATATATATATATATATATATATATATATATATATATATATATATATATATATATATATATATATATATATATATATATATATATATATATATATATATATATATATATATATATATATATATATATATATATATATATATATATATATATATATATATATATATATATATATATATATATATATATATATATATATATATATATATATATATATATATATATATATATATATATATATATATATATATATATATATATATATATATATATATATATATATATATATATATATATATATATATATATATATATATATATATATATATATATATATATATATATATATATATATATATATATATATATATATATATATATATATATATATATATATATATATATATATATATATATATATATATATATATATATATATATATATATATATATATATCAACATATATATATATATATATATATATATATATATATATATATATATATATATATATATATATATATATATATATATATATATATATATATATATATATATATATATATATCAATATATATATATATATATATATATATATATATATATATATATATATATATATATATATATATATATATATATATATATATATATATATATATATATATATATATATATATATATATATATATATCAACATATATATATATATATATATATATATATATATATATATATATATATATATATATATATATATATATATATATATATATATATATATATATATATATATATATATATATATATATATATATATATATATATATATATATATATATATATATATATATATATATATATATATATATATATATATCAACATATATATATATATATATATCAACATATATATATATATATATATATATATATATATATATATATATATATATATATATATATATATATATATATATCAACATATATATATATATATATATATATATATATATATATATATATATATATATATATATCAACATATATATATATATATATATATATATATATATATATATATATATATATATCAACATATATATATATATATATATATATATATATATATATATATATATATATATATATATATATATATATATATATATATCAACATATATATATATATATATATATATATATATATATATATATATATATATATATATATATATATATATATATATATATATATATCAACATATATATATATATATATATATATATATATATATCAACATATATATATATATATATATATATATATATATATCAACATATATATATATATATATATATATATATATATATATATATATATATATATATCAACATATATATATATATATATATATATATATATATATATATATATATATATATATCAACATATATATATATATATATATATATATATATATCAACATATATATATATATATATATATATATATATATATATATATATATATATATATATAAATATATATATATATATATATATATCAACATATATATATATATATATATATATATATATATATATATATATATATATATATAAATATATATATATCAACATATATATATATATATATATATATATATCAATATATATATATATATATATATATATATATATATATATATATCAACATATATATCAACATATATATATATATATATATATATATATATATATATATATATATATATATATCAACATATATATATATATATATATATATATATATATATATATATATATATATATATCAACATATATATATATATATATATATATATATATATATATATATATATATATATATATATATATCAACATATATATATATATATATATATATATATATATATATATATATATATATATATATATATATATATATATATATATATATATATATATATATATATCAACATATATATATATATATATATATATATATATATATATATCAACATATATATATCAACATATATATATATATATATATATATATATATATATATATATATATATATATATATCAACATATATATATATATATATATATATATATATATATCAACATATATATATATATATATATATATCAACATATATATATATATATATATATATATATATATATCAACATATATATATATATATATATCAACATATATATATATATATATATATATATATATATATATATATATATATATATATATATATATATATATATATATATATATATATATATATATATATATATATATATCAACATATATATATATATATATATATATATATATATCAACATATATATATATATATATATATATCAACATATATATATATATATATATATATATATATATATATATATATATATATATATATATATATATATATATATATATATATATATATCAACATATATATATATATATATATATATATATATATATATATATATATATATATATATATATATATCAACATATATATATATATATATATATATATATATATATATATATATATATATATATATATATCAACATATATATATATATATATATATATATATATATATATATATATATATATCAACATATATATATATATATATATATATATATATATATATATATATATATATCAACATATATATATATATATATATATCAACATATATATATATATATATCAACATATATATATATATATATATATATATATATATATATATATCAACATATATATATATATATATATATATATATATATATATATCAACATATATATATATATATATATATATATATATATATATATATATATATCAACATATATATATATATATGTTGATATATATATATATATATATATATATATATATGTTGATATATATATATATATATATATATATATATATATATATAT
>NC_140974.1:37009563-37019563 GCF_056783735.1 Eptatretus burgeri | reverse complement strand
TGCACAGATTTATCCCCTCTCGTGTTCAGTTGTCTTACCCTTCCTCCCGCCCTTGGTTTACTGAAGCTTGTGGCGAGGCAGTTGTCCTGAAACAACTTGCCTTTGCCTCATGGAAAGCAAACCCAACTGAGGGCAATCTCAGTTCTTTCCACAAAGCTCAGAACAAGTGTGTATCTACCCTCAGGAGAGCCAGAAAACAACATCTTTCTCATCTCAAGTCTGAACTCTCAAACCTCTCTCCCTCCTCAAAATCCTGGTGGCGTTTAATCAAATCTGTTTCTGGTGTATGTTCCCCCTCCATCCCCTCCCTTACCTCAAATGGCTGCACTGCTGATTCCACACGTGATAAAGCTGAATGTCTAAACTCGGTGTTTGCAGCTAAATCTTGTGTCCTAAACCCATCACTATCTCTACCCACTTTACCCAGTCGCACCCAACTGTCCCTGGACTCTGTATCCTTTTCTCCTGACAAGGTGGAGAGCTTGCTTTCAAACCTCGAGTCAGATTCTGCAACCGGTCCAGACGGCATCAGCCCACGTGTCCTCAAAGCCTGCTCTTCTGCTCTTGCTCACCCTCTCTCTGTTCTATTCACACTCTCATTTGCCCAAGGTCATCTGCCATCTGCTTGGAAATCTGCTAACATCACTGCCCTGCATAAAAAAGGTGCAAAAACAGATCCCTATAACTACAGACCAATCAGCCTTCTCCCAATCATCAGCAAGGTGATGGAATCCATCATCGCTTCAGATATGAAATCCTTCCTCTTCTCCAATGGCTTGATTTCCAATCATCAATTTGGTTTCAGACCAGGTCACTCTACCCTGGATATGCTGCTTCTGCTCTCCCATCAATGGATGGAGGTCCTCAATGCCAGACAGGAAATCCGAGCCGTATCCCTGGACATATCACGTGCTTTTGACACAGTCTGGCACCCTGCCCTACTCACCAAACTCTCTTCCCATGGTATTCAAGGCCATCTCCACTCATGGCTCGCAGACTTCCTCTCCTGTCGCAGTCAACGTGTGGCCCTAAATGGAGTTCTTTCATCCCCTCTTCCTGTGCAGGCTGGAGTTCCTCAAGGTAGCGTTCTGGGCCCTGTTCTTTTTTCTGGTTTTCATCAATGATCTCTCGGACTCTCTGGAAAATCCTCTATTTCTCTTTGCCGACGACTCCACCCTCTGCCGTACCATCTGTCATCCCTCAGACCGGCAAGCAGCAGCTTCTTCGCTCACTGCAGATCTGGATAAAATCACAAACTGGTCCAACACGTGGAACATGTCTTTCAATCCAGACAAATCTCACACTCTCACTATGTCTCTTCGAAAGGACCGTTTACAAAACCCCCCCATCCACTTTCTCAACAATCCTCTGGAAGAAGTCTTTTCTTTCCAGCTTCTAGGTCTCACTACCTGCCATGACCTTTCCTGGGAAAGTCACATTTCCAACCTCGCCTCAAAAGCCAGTCGCCGACTGGGAATCCTCCGTCGTGCTAAGTCCTTCCTCGGCCCTCTTGAGCTCCTGACCACTTACAAAGCTTTTGTCCGTAGCCTGATGGAGTACTGCTCTCCCCTCTGGGCTGGTGCTCCTGCCTCCCACCTTTCTCGGCTTCACGCTGTCGAAACCAGGGCATTTAAGATCATCGGCATCTCCTGCAATGAAGCTGAGTCTTTGGGCCTCTCACCACAGGTTTGTCGGTGGTCTTTCTGTCTTCTACCGACTCCTCTCCAGCCTTGCCCCCCCTGCTCTCTCTGCGATTTGTCCCCACCACATTTCCACAGGGCGCTCAAGGTCCGCCAACAACCCCCTTCTGGTAAAACTACCAAAATCACGAATCACTGCTCATCTTCACTCTTTCATTCCTCTTTTTTCCCGCCTTTGGAATAAACTTCCTCTATATATATATATATATATATATATATATATATATATATATATATATATATATATATATATATATATATATATATATATATATATATATATCAATATATATATATATATATATATATATATATATATATATATCAATATATCAATATATCAATATATATATATATATATATATATATATATATATATATATATATATATATATATATATATATATATATATATATATATCTATATATATATATCAATATATATATATCAATATATATATATATATATATATATATATATATATATATATATCAATATATATTATATATCAATATATCAATATATCAATATATCAATATATATATATATATCAATATATCAATATATATATATATATCAATATATCAATATATATATATATATATATATATATATATATATATCAATATATCAATATATATATATCAATATATCAATATATATATATATATCAATATATATATATATATCTATATATATCACTATCTATATATATATATATATATATATCAATATATATATATATATATATATATATATATATATATATATATATATATATATATATATATATATATATTGTTGCGGATTCGCGCCCGCCGGCGTGCGAACGGCCACGTAACTCGAATCGCGGCCCGTCGCCCACCGGACGGACAGTCCAGTCGTGACCCTCTCGGACTAACGCCGGGACCTAGTCACGGGTGGACCTTTCGGTCTCACCACGATCGTGCCAATCGGCCCCCGCGTGGGATAGGACCAAATTCGACCTACCTAAGTACCCACACGGAGGGTAGACCGGGCGATCGCACCTCGCCGCAGGTCGACTTTGGACACGGGCCACTTCAAGCGACCCGTTCCGTACTATTGGGATAACCGAGCGGTGTTAATCGTCGGCCTCGACGGTTCGATTAATTATCGGGCGTTTTAGCCCACGACCAACCCTTTACGTGAAGCAAGATGGAGATTCAATGAAAGAAAAGACGAAGCGAAGCGGGAAAACAGTTCAACATAACTCACATTTATTTCGCGATGAACGGGAAGCACACATATACAATTACACCAAAAGCACATGTAAAAGGAGAAGAAACACAAGATTACACAAAAAGCAAATATAAAAGAGAAACACAATGCAGAGCTATCCGACTACCGAGCACACGGCAACACTTATACAATTTTACTTCACAGACGGCGCCGACAACACAGATACCCAAAGCAAAAGAAAAAGAACCACCCTCCAGGATGAGGGGGGTAGACGGGCCTGGGGCCGAGACCGTGTCGGGCCTACCCGTCTGATGATGAGACGCAGAGCGGCGGTGGCGCCCCAACTCCGCGGGTCTCGCGGACAGTGTCTGATAGGGGGTGGGAAAGGGGCCCCCTTGTTGCACTATCTCAGCGCGGGGGTAAACAGGAGGGGGTTGTTGATGCTCGGGGGGGGGGAGGAGGATATCACCCTGTCTCGGGTCCCGCGACGAGCGTCTCCACCTCGACCTCGGTCGCGCCGCCGGCCTCTCCCTCCGCAGCTCCCCGACTCCGACGCGAGCACCCCCTCGATCGCCTTCGCCGCCGCCACCTCTCCACAGCTCCGTCCTCTTCACTCTGACTACTACCACTTCTTCCCAGCTCCACCGACAACTCCCAACCGCGAACTCGAACTCCGTTGACTGACGAACGCAGCCGTTTATATCCCCCGTGGCCTCGCTCCCCCACCTTTGACCCTTTACCTCCGACCCTTCACCTCCAACTGGCTCCCAATTGGACCGAGGAAAAGTCGGCGTGAATGCTTTTTGATCCATGAATTTGCATATAGCGACCTCACTCCAACGCCCTGGAGGCGGGGCCAAATTGCCCCACGCTCTCCGATAGGACGGAACAGAAGTGGGCGTGAGTCGTTTTTGATCCGTTTTTCTCGGAAAGTCTGTGATGTTTCTGAACACGCTGCTCGGTGCGCGCCCTGCACGAGTCCAGTATCGGTGCCCACAAGTGGCGCAAGAATGGTGGTGATGCGATGGTGGCGAGTTGTGACGGTAAAGGTCGTGGCTATTGTTGTGAAGCGGAGTTGTGGTTGGTGGTTGTTGTGAAGCGGCGTTGTGGTTGGTGGTTATTGTGAAGCGGCGTTGTGGTTGGTGGTTGTTGTGTGATGGCTGCTGAGACGTGGTTGGTGGTGGTAGTAATGGCGGCTGGTCCAAAATAAAGGTAGTAAAAGAAAAACGGCTATCTAAAAGGGTCGCAGCCCGCATGAATGACATTTATTCCCTCTAAACAACGGGTTTGGACCTAACTACACATATACTTACAGAGATATCTCACCTAAGGGACCTGAATGGTGGTTTGTGAATTTCGTCAACCAGAACACTACCCCCTCCCCTTTTTACAGACTCGTCCCGAGTCATCAAATTTTCGTGTGCCATCATGTGTAGTTTTCCCCTAGTACATTTTACCTACGGATCCCTGAGTGCGACATTCATGGTATTCGTGTCCCCAAAATAAACAACCTGAGGGCTGAGTAACTACCTAAACAAACTCACTCACACGGACGACTTAAATAAAATTGCCGGCGCTAGGACAGACATGCCGGGGGCGCACCCATATTTACAGTACATCTTAACCTTAACTTACAAATTTTACACTAAACCATGGCCCAGGATCACTGAACTCTGCAAAAAGAAAGCAGTTAGCAGGGAGCCAGGCTGCTCGAATGCAGTCTCTGGCTCAAACAATGCAGGTGATGGGGAACGTGGTCGGCTGCTCACACGCAGTCCAAGGCCTTCCTTTTTGAACTGAACGCAGTGAACCACAACGGTGCATGGGCTGCACAAACGCAGTCTCCGTGCCAGCTCAAGTGGCACACGCAATGAACACAACGAATGGATGGATGAATGGTTTGAACTGAACGCAGTGAACCACAACGGTGCATGGGCTGCACAAATGCAGTCTCCGTGCCAGCTCAAGTGGCACACGCAATAAACACAACGAATGGATGGATGAACACAAACACGGTGCACGGGCCGCCACTGCAGGCCCGTGTTGTAGCTGCCAACAGGGCAGTTCTTGCAGCTTGCAAACTGTTGCTTTCTGATCCTGGCGCACATGGCAATGAACAGGGGGGGCAAAACAAAAATTGAACGGGGCTGGTGAACAGGGGCAGTGGGCATGGCATGGCAAAGGCAGCAGGCAAACACAGCCTGCTGAACAAGGCCGCTGCAGGCAAACACAGCCAGCAGATGAACTGGCCGGCACAGGCCTCGAAGAAAACAGCTGCAGACGATCCGGCCGGTACAGCCTTGCAGCACAGCAGCTGCAGACGATCCAGCCGGCACAGGCCTCGCAGCAAAACAACAGCTGCCGATGAAGTTGGCCGGCCTCTGCCTTGCAGCAACGCAGCCAGCAGATGAAGCTGGCCAGTCTTTGCCGTTCAGTGGGGGTTGGTGGAGGGAGTGCGGTGGTGCTGGCCACTCGGAAGGCGGGCTCGGACCTACCCTACGGTCTCTTAATTTGTCAAAATTTGTCAAAATTTTGTCTTAATTTGTCAAACCCCAATTTAGCCCCAACTTATTTTTTTTTATTTTTACTTCCCCAATATAAATCGTCCCCTAACCCCCTGTACTGTCCTTGTTCGGCTAACCTATCCTGTCACCTAGCCTACTCCCAACCCCTACGTTCCCTTCCCGGAGGGGAACAAGGGAGAGCTAGCATCCTGTGTCGAGGCCCAACGAAGCCTCAGAATGGCCTCCCCAGAGTTCAGCGATCTATAACCAAGGTGGGTCCAGCGGCCCACTACGAGAGCGAGGGGATGGATGGTGCGGAGGGGTACACTTCCTAATCTACCCTATCCATTTAACTGTTAAACTACCCCGGGGCTTTCAACAAGTGCCTCGCGCTTAAACTATTGGTTCTAACAACCCAGATTCCCGTCGCCTGTGTTGGTGTCCTCTCAATTTCGGGCCTCGCCCCCCAATTTTCTTCCCGTGCCCTCACACGGTCTCATGGCTGGGACACGTGGCTCCCTTTGGCAGGCACGACCCTCTGCCGAATCTCCCGCTATGGCACCCCCGGGCACTACACTGCCTCCGAGCCTACCAGCTCCCTAACACCGGGGAGTGCCCCCCATGGCACCTCCCCTGAAACGCACACGTGGCAGGCTGGCTTCCCAGGCCCCTTTCCGAGGGTCACCCGTGCCCACAACACTGCCCACGCGGCTAATGGCACCCCGGGCCCCCGCACCAAGCAGGCGCACCCGTGCCCACTACGCTATCCCGGCCCCCCATGGGCCCTTGGCCTACCACGGCCGACTAGCCTGGTGCCCGGGGTACCCACTCAGCGATACTCACCTTTCGCAGCCACGCTCCCAGCCTGTCAACAGGGCTCCTGCACCCCTCCAAACGGGTTTCGAGCCTACATTCACACCAACAACAAAACGACCTCCATTTTTCAATTTAACTAACCCCCTAACTCACTCTACACTGACCCCGGGGTTCCTTGGGCGGGAGTCACTCCTCCCCCCAATCACTCATCGCACCATGCAGTCCCCATTCGCTCCACTCACACAGACCCGCTGGCCTCACTCACTCACCATGTACTCACCTCACAATTCTTCAACACACTCACCGCTGAACTCTGCCATCCTTCTATCTGCATCCCCTAACTAACTCGTGCTCCCACGTCGTCCCTTAAACTACAGCACATTCCTTTTAACACTACGTAGCTAAACTACGTCCCCTCTACACATTCACAAGTCTGTTACTGTCTCCAAATCATCCCATTAATCAATTTCTCAGGGGGGATTTCTTCCCTTCCTACTGGGCTCGTGAACTCGTTGCAAGGCTCTGAGAGCCTTGCGCCTCTGCGGGAGCGGCTGTTCCAGCACCGACTCCTCCGGCAAGACATATCCATGAGGGCGTAAGGTCGCCCTTGTAAGGCCTCAGGCGGTCCGCGTGGACGATCCGAGGGAGGGCTCGTGGTCCCATTTTAATTTTTAGGACCACGTCACTGACTTGCGCCAGGACGACCCCCGGGCCCTGCCAAGGTGAGGTGAGCTTCGGGCATCTGCCCTTCCTTCGCCGGGGGTTAAAGAACCAAATCTTCGCCCCCGGTGGGTATTTGCTCACCTGGCTCCGGTGGTCGTACCTGCGTTTCATCTTTATGCCCGCCTGTTGGAGCTGGTGTCGTGCGAAGGCGTGGACCTTCTCCAAGCCTTCCTCCAACCGACGGGCATAGCCCTCCCCCGGGGGCCTATCAAGCCGCTCAGGCATCGGACCGCACAATAAATCGACGGGGCTTCTCAGCTCCCGTCCATACATCAACAGCGCCAGACTACATGCGGTAGACCCGTGCTGGGACGCGCGATAGGCCATCAGGAGGTACGGAAGGTGTTCGTCCCAGTCCTCCTGGTTAGTGGCGGTGAAGAGGGCCAACTGTTGGACCAGGGTCCTGTTGAACCTCTCCACCATGCCATCAGACTGTGGTCTCAGGGGCGTTGTCCGTGTCTTTCGAATTTCCAGGAGCCTGCACACCTCTTTTAGTAATTCACTCTCAAAATTTCGTCCCTGGTCCGTGTGCAGCTCCTGCGGAATCCCATACCGGCATGTAAATCCTTCTACGAAGGCCTTGGCCACAACCCCTGCTTCCTGGCTGGGAAGGGCAAAGGCTTCTGGCCATTTGGTGAAATAGTCCATAATTACGAGGATGTACTTATTACCCTGGCGAGTGGGGGGCAGTGGTCCCAAAATGTCCATGGCCACTCGCTCAAGGGGAGCCCCAACCTGATGTAGTTGGAGTGGGGCCCTCATCCTCTGTGGCGGTCCCTTTTTCGCAGTACAGGCGTCGCATGCTCGACACCAGTCCTGTACATCGCGCCCCATGTTAACCCAATAGAACTGCCGGCGGGCCCGAGATTTTGTTTTGGTCCTGCCCAAATGGCCACCGGCACGGGTACCGTGCACCTGTTTCAAAATTTGGGTCTTAAACCCATCAGGGACTATCACCAGCCAAGAAGTTTGTTCAGAAGGAATCTCCACCCACTTGCGATATAAGATGTTGTCCCTCATTTCTAGGGTCCTCCACTGAGCCCATGCCTTTGTTCGCGCCCCGAATGGGGCGATTTCCTCCCCACTGGGCATCCTGTTTTCCTGGACCCATTTGTACACTGGCCCTATCACGGGGTCTTCCCGCTGGGCCGTGCTCCATGCCAATCCACCAAATTCCTCTCCCGCGGTTAGTGGAAAAGTTGGGCCTACCACCCGGGCCGCACGGACTGGGAGTTTCGGGGAGGCGTCTGCCAATTGGTCCCTCTCCTCATGTCTCGTGCAATATTTGCAGTTTTCCCTCAGACAGGGGCGTCGAGAGAGCGCATCGGCATTCCCATGAGCCTTACCGGCTCTATGGACCACACTGAAATCGTACTGCTGCAATTTTTCCAACCACCTTGCAATTTGGCCTTCCGGTTCCTTGAACCGTAAGAGCCATTGCAAGGAGGAATGGTCAGTTCGAACCAAAAATTTCCTCCCGTACAAGTACGGGTGGAAATGGCTCACGGCAGACAGCATAGCCAATAGTTCCTTGCGAGTTACGCAATAATTTCGTTCGGGCCTACTCATGGCCCGACTGTAATACGCGATCACTCTTTCCACGCCCCCCTGTGTCTGAGACAAGACTGCTCCCAATCCTTCCTGGCTTGCATCAGTGTCCAGGGTATACATCCCGTCATCGGTGGGGTACGCTAAAACAGGTGTGGATGTCAAACACCCCTTTAATTTGAGGAAGGCCTTCTGGCACTCCTCCGTCCAATTAAATCTCAACCCCTTCTCCGTCAACCGGTGAAGGGGCCTGGCTATCTCCGCAAAGTTTGCCACGAAACGCCGGTAGTAGGAGCAAAGTCCCAAAAAGCCCCGTACCTGTTTGACAGTTGTAGGTACGGGCCACTCCTCTACCGCTGTTATTTTTCCGGGGTCGGTCTTCACCCCCTCGCGGCCTATCACGTGTCCGAGATAGGCCACCTCTGTCGCGAACAAAGTGCATTTCTCTGGGCTCAATTTCAGCCCTGCCTGCCTGAGGTGCCCAAACACCTGGTCCAAATTGGCTATCTCCTGGGTGAATGTTTTAGCGTGTACCAGGACGTCATCCAGATACACCAGGCATGACTGCCACGGCATGCCGCCTAGTACACGCTCCATCAGTCTCTCAAAGGTGGCGGGGCGTTACACAAACCGAACGGCATCACAGTGAACTGATACAGTCCCTTCCCTGTGGAAAATGCCGTTTTCTCCTTCCCCGTCTTATCCATCTCCACCTGCCAATACCCACTCTTGAGGTCCAAAGTTGAGAACCATTTAGAGCCTGCAACGGCGTCGAGGGTATCGTCAATTCTAGGCAGGGGATAGGAGTCTTTGAGTGTCACGTTGTTCAGCTGGCGATAGTCCACACAGAAACGCGTGGTCCCATCCTTCTTTTTAACCAGCACAACTAGTGACATCCAAGGACTTCCCGAGGGCTCGATGACACCTGCATTGAGCATCTTTTCAACCTGCTCATCAGCCTCCTCTCTTTTGCTCCATGGGAGCCTTCGAGCAGGCTGACGGACAGGCCTGGCCCCATCGGTGTGGATCTGATGTTGCACCAGGCCCGTACGTCCAATATCCTCGGGTGACAAGGAGAAGATCCCGATGTGTCGGTCGACCAGCTCGTATAAGGCCTCCCGCTGGGCATCCTCCAAATCTACGCTACTCCGATTTACCATCTCGCAAATGGGACCGGGCCAATTCCTAATCGAGTCTGGAGACTCCCTCTGGGGCCGGTCCAGCTTGACGTTATCGTCCCTCAGCTCTGCGACCTCTTTTACTGGGGTGCAATCTGCCACCTTCGTGCCCTTCCTGATAGTGCGTGGTTCCGTGCTAACATTTATCACCCGCACGGGCGCTATTGGCCCGTCAGTACTTACCAGGGTGCGGCCCACGACTAAGCCCGGGGTTGACGGCCCTGCCGGTAGTTCCGCCAGGCCGCAGGGGCCCTGCCACGTTGGGGGTGCTCGCCACCGGGCCGGGACCACCGCCTCGGCGCCCGGGGGAATGACCACGGAGTCAGGAGC
>NC_140974.1:36979563-37004563 GCF_056783735.1 Eptatretus burgeri | reverse complement strand
GAGGTGCTCCATCTTGCTGAAAGTAAATCTCTTCGTCACCAACTATCTCTTCGACATGTGGATCGACTGATTCCTGCAGCAAGTTAAAGTAAACATCCCCAGTGCCAGTTTGTTAAAAAAAAGAATGGCCCTAGGTTGCCCAATGCTGATATCCTACACCACACAGCAACCCCTGGTAAGTTTTAATGGCGTTCCATTGTAACATGCGGATTTTCAGGAGCCCAGTAGGTGCAATTGTGTTGGTTAATTGAGCCATTTAACTTGAAGCTGGCCTCATTGCTCCAAACAATTTTGGATGGAAATGCTGCATCTTCTTCGCATTTGCCCAGGTACTACTCACAAAATTCAGCTCTCCGGTCAGGATCGTCTTCATTTAGAGCGTGGATTAATGTTGGAATGTAACTTTTCCAATTAATTCGCTTCAAAATGCGATGGGCGCTTGATTTTGGGATTCCTGTCTCAAGAGCCATTTGTCGTACAGATTTCCGTGGGGATCGGTGGAGGGTTTCCAGCAATTGATTTTCCTTTGCGGGGGTGGTTGATGACCGTGGTCTTTCTGAACGCTATTTCTGATCTTGATATCTTTCTGATATTGTTATAGACATCATGCACAGCTCCATCTGTTTCAAACTTATCTCGGATGTGAGCAATGGTGCGTCGCGTTGGTGGATCTTTGTGAAAATGTTTTCTAAATTGTCTTTGCACTTACATGATGTTTTCGTGCTTCCAGTAGCACTTTATGATAAATTTTCTTTCTTCAAAACCGAGTCGTACTTCTGCCATTATTACGGTCAATTTGATGTAAAAAGAAATGAAAAATTCAATGAGTTATGAGGAGCCAAAATGTGAGTACATTTTTTTAGGACACCCTGTATTGTACATGCTCAAAGGAACAAATAACTCTTAATCTCCGAAATTTGTATCTAACCTGTATTTTATTCCTAATGGTGGATCAACTTGGAACACAATGGAATCATCTTAGCTGCAGCATTGTTAAGATTGTGTGCTCACTGATTATACAGATCATCAGATGGAAGAAGAAGCAAAGGAGAGAATAAGACGAAGAAAGCACGAGTTCTCTCCCACTAGTCTCCCTCCCATGAGCAGCTCGATTGTAAAAAGAAAGCTTACACGTATCTGATGAAAAATAAATCTCATGACCATAACAACACCAATGATCAACAAATACAAGGTGGCTGATGTTAACACCCACCTCCTGGCCATGTTAGACATTTGTCATCCAGATCAAGCTGATTTAATTTTGAAAATTGTGGTTCACATGTAAGTATTTCACATTCCTTGGGAGGTACAGGCCTGTAGTGTTAAAAGAGTGTAGTGTAGTGTGTTAAAAGATGTCCTGTAGTGGAGAAGGGGAGTCATTCACTACTTGGACAAGAGGAAGGAAACTTATGTCTACTTGCAAGTTCAAAGCTTCAATTGCCAGTACCAAACCACATGCCTCTTTGCAGAAGCTCGAGACCAACACCATTGGACTTTCTATGTGTGCTGCGATGTAATTAGCAGTATAAATCATGTCCTGCCTCGTACATTTCTTCAAACCTTCAAGATCAACAATGACGTAACTCAAGGTCAATCCAAAATATACCTTCAACATATCAAACCACAAAATAATATCCTATGTTCACATCCTCTTGATCTCAACTGGAGATCTTGTTTTCCAAGGAGCAAATATATACCAATTTGAGTGCAGGTGGTTGCATCCTTCACCCAAGTAGTGAATGACTTTGTTGCATCCTTCATCCGATATATATATATATATATATATATATATATATATATATATATATATATATATATATATATATATATATATATATATATATATATATATATATATATATATATCCCTGTTTCATCCCTGATTTCCCCTTCCTCTTCTCACTGCATTTCATTCAGCTTGTGTGTAGCTTGTTCACCCCTATGTGTCCTTCTCCCCCCTCCCCTTGATCTCACTCTCGCTTCTAATCTGCTGTTGGTGTTTCCTCCTCTCCATTTTGTGACCCATCTCTTCCACGAGCCTCCAACACATGTACAAAACAAGCTCAAACTTCCATCACACTCCTAATCACTCATTCTGCAGGTTCATCCACCTCAGTAGAAACGACTTCATCTCCAAGTTCAACTGGATCTGACAAAGCCAGACAGTGAAATAAAACAACAAGGAAATATAATACAAGGTGAAACAACTTGTGCTTCAGATCATTGCAAACACGAGATCCAAAATACAAGAACATCTTCACTGATGGCTCCTGTTTTGAGGATGGGAAGTGTTGCAGTTGAGTTCATGCCGAAGACTTATACCAGTAATTAGATGAAGTTCAGTCTTAATATCAGTAATTAAAACTCCGATTGAAGATCAATCAATAGTGCCAAAATACTTGCACTTAAAATAACCCTGGAATAAAATATCATCAACCATTCTTCTGATATTGCCATATTATCTGACAAGAAGCTCTTTTTCAACGTCCATAGAACAAATGCTTCTTTTCGACTGATCAAGCCGTCCGAGACATTTCCAACCTAATCCAACGGTGCTTTGTAAGTATGCTAAAATCTTCGGTAATGACACGGCTGATCGTCTTGCAAAAGGAGGGGATAACATCCTACAGAATGCCAATCAAGAGCTAAAAAGATTTAAAGATCCAAGTTTAATTGATGAAAAGAGATCAACTCAAACAGGATCCAATTAATTGATAAAAAAAAATAACCTGCAATTATCATGTCATCGGGAGAAGGTTCACAGAAAGGGTTACTGCTCCATTGCGTTACTCAAAAATGGGGCTCTGAGAACAACACAAGACTTCTGAGAACAATACAAGACTTCTGAGAACAATACAAGACCTCTGAGAACAATACAAGAGCACTGAGAATAATACAAGGCCACTGAGAACAACACAAGACAACTGAGAACAATACAAGACCTCTGACAACAATAAAAGACCTTTGAGAACAACACAAGAGCACTGAGAATAATACAAGGCCACTAAGAGCAACACAAGACAACTGAGAACAAACCAAGATCACTGAGAACAATACAAGCTCTCTGAGAACAATTCAAGATCACTGAGAACAATACAAGACCACTGAGAACAATACAAGACCTCTGAGAACAATATAAGACTTCTGAGAATAATACAAGACCACAGACAACAATGCAAGATATCTGAGAACAATACAAGATCTCTGAGAACAATACAAGACCACTGAGAGCAATACAATACCACTGAGAACAATACACGAATTCTGAGAACAATACAAGACCACTGACAACAATGCAAGATCTCTAAGAACAATACAAGACCACTGAGAACAATACAAGACCATTGAGAACAATACAAGACCTCTGAGAACAATACAAGACTTCTGAGAACAATACAAGACTTCTGAGAACAATACAAGACTTCTGAGAACAATGCAAGATCTCTGAGAACAATACAAGATCTCTGAGAACAATACAAGATCTCTGAGAACAATACAAGATCTCTGAGAACAATGCAAGATCTCTGAGAACAATGCAAGATCTCTGAGAACAATGCAAGATCTCTGAGAACAATACAAGATCTCTGAGAACAATACAAGACCACTGATAACCATGCAAGATCTCTGAGAACAATACAAGATCTCTGAGAACAATACAAGATCTCTGAGAACAATACAAGATCATTGCAAACACGATCTCTGATCATTGCAAGATCTGAGAACAATGCAAGATCTCTGAGAACAATACAACATCTCTGAGAACAATACAAGATCTCTGAGAACAATACAAGACCACTGATAACAAGACAAGACCAATGACAGCAATACAACATCTGTTGAAAATCATTGGTCATGTAAAAATGTTTGGATTTTTGAGTTCACTTCGGAAAGAGAAGACGATGGTGAGCCTTTTTTGGACACAAAGTCGCGACTCGAGATAGAACATAGAACAGATCAAGGCATAAGAACAGAAAAGGAACAATAGAAAGACAGGGTTGAAACACACAACGGCAGGGTTGAGGGACAAAACAGACAGACTTGGACAAATAAGGGACGTGGGGAAGAATAAGGGGTAGGGGAGGACATGTGGGGTGTACAAGATGTATCCAGAAGCAAACTCTCAGGAAGAAAAAAAACTGGAAATTTGGAAAGAGGTTGGCTTGAGTGGTTGGGGGGGGGAAGGTTAACAGGGATAGATAAGATCATGGTTTTAGATGGCAGATGATCTAAAATGGTTGTGAATAGCCGTCTCGAAGACCTGAAGGGAAGAATGAGATGCAAGAGATGTAAGAATTAGTACCACAGGTGGGAAAAAGAGGAACGAATGAGTGGAGGTGAGCAGTGATCCTGGATTTTGGGAGTTGAGGTCTGGGTGAGTCCAAGTGGGGGAGACCTCAGCGTTGGCATCTACTGCTGTCCCTGACTCAGACTCATGATCTATTTTGACCCCGTCTCTCATCTCTAAATAAACCTACACTTTATTTGCCCAGGTTTAACCTGTTTGTCACCTTTTCCCATCTGCTTACATGCCCTTTGAGTCAATTAATCCTTCTCTATCCATTTCTCTTTACATTTTGTGCTCACTGTCTGTTCATGTCTTGCCCGTTTGTTTGTCTCCTCTATCAACCTGCTTCTTTCTGCTCCATTACCACATTGGTGACCTCAACCCCCCCCCCCCCGTCCCCGTCCCCATTGTGCAACTCTTCCATAAGCCTCGACCTTGGAAGGAAAACTCGTTTTATGCACGTGTAAGTGGGTAAAGTTAGTGGTCCTGGTGTCATAAGCACAACACAAAGCATATCCACCAAGTCTTTGGTTCAAACAGTCACAAGACTTTCTAAATATTTCAGGAGTTCTGGCTCTTAAGGAACATTATTAAACTATAATGGCACTCGGTAGAGCACATACCTCCACCAGGCTGAATAGTTTATGCTTTGTATCCCATTAATAGGTCGGATCTGCATCCACCCATGAAGCAAAATCGAATTGGCTTGCTCTCGGCACCTACTCAACTCATCCACCAAATTTTGTCATAACTCGTTTACAATGTTTTGAAATACGACATATATCGTTTTTGGCCCCATCTCTCAACGGACGGTGAAGAATCACTTGGAAAATTAAAAAAATATATTGGATCCGGATCCAGATCTTCACCAAAATCTCATCAATTCGTCATTGTCACACACCCAACCTGTCCACCAAGTTTCATCTGAATCCATCGATATTTTTTTGAGATATCCTGTTTACAGACAAACAAACAAGAAGTCATAGACTGGTACTTACGAAATCGTCAACTTGACCTCTGACCTTGTCTAATAAAGGCTGTCTCTAGAGAAGGTAGCGACGACGCAAACCAAAAGTTTCTACGATTATTCTGTACCAAACCATCAAAAATCGTAGCGTCGACCGAAGCAAAAATCTCCATTTCTCCACACAATTATTTTATCAAAGTCACAAAACCATAATATTCGGCCATCCACCAACAATCTTTACATAATCCGACGGCTCAGCGAGTCAGGCATGCGACGATAACCTTTATTGGGATAAAAAAACGACTTTTAAACACCATCTTTATCGAAAACACCGTCAGCGCGAACACGGAAACCCTTAACGTGACTCAACGACGCGTTTGCTCGAGCGCACTGCATCATGGGACGACCCGTGATGTGGGAGTGAAATATTTTTGATACAATCTTAAAACGTCTCCAAAACATCCGATTTTTACCACAATTTCGACAACCGAGTTTTAAGCGTCCTAAGCGATCGCAAAAACCGAAGACAAAATTAAAATCGAAGTTAAAACGAACTCGTAACGTCGAGCGAAGCAAAAATCTCCATTTCTCCATGTGAATTTACGGAATTATGTTTGACCTCACTGTGACCTTGACCTTTGACAGATTTTGACCAAAATCTAATCAGCGCGAGCCATCACCCTCCTGAATCACGTGGTGTAATTTGACATTGGTAGTTTCTTCCGTTCTCGAGTCATCGTGCCTACAAACAAACAAACAAACACAAACAAACACACAAACAAACAGAAACGGAAGTGATTAATATACTTACAAAATCTTTAGATTTCGTAAGTAACAAAGACAGACAAACAGGGGTGAACACATAACCTCAGTACAGTTTCGGTGATGGAGTTAGTTACAAGAAACACACGACAGATTGAGAAAATCACAAGCAAAGGCCATGGGTGTAATCGGTTTTTCGGTATTCAACCAACATGACCACCATGCTTTGAAGCGTATGTGTCAAGAAAATGTCACTTTTGAGTGTTGGTCTATATTTATGATTCCAAAACAGTTTTCCGTTGGACTAATGTACAAAAGTATTGCTTGCAAATGCTATACAGGAAGTGTGTGGACACAAGGTAAGAACTTATAAGGGAGATGCAGCTTAACGACAGTATAATGAGAAAAATATAATGAGCCTATGCCGACGCAGGTTATCCTTAAACAAAATGGCCAAAACAAAGACGTATATTACAACACACACCTCAGGTCGACCCACAATCGAAATGGGGGAAATACATCCACCTGGAAACAGAAGGCAAACACAGCACTGATGACAAGTAGTGCTGATGCATTTTGGGGAGCAATGTATGTGCAACAGCCATGCCATATAAATCATGGAAACTGTGAATAATTGTCAAAACCACAACATATTTACTAGGAAACGATAAGAAGTGGTTCAAACAGCAATTTATGTGTCCATTCTGTAATTATTTTTGCCTGACGATTTTACATTCGCACTGCACATTAGTCCGAGCACAACGTGCTTGGCCAAGTCAATAAAAGTGGCCTTCTAAGCCAGGGGTGTGCACAACTGACCTTAATTAACACGAGATCCTACTTCAAGCGGTAATTACCCCACGCACGTGAAGCTAAAAGCGAGGTTAAGCAATTGGTTCATGTCCGTCCGTCTGTCTGTCTGTCTGTCTGTCATCAGTTTATGATCGAGGAACAACTTATTGAAATGGAATGGAACATGAATCAGAAGACAAACCTGTAGTTTAGCATTAGTTTGTCTCTAAATTTGTCTTGATCACACATGCGCAGAGAGGAGAGAGATAATAATTTTTATTCAGTTTGCCTTCCTTGCAGTCAAATTGAAAATCATTCCAAACAGGAAACTTGCTGTTTTTAAGGATGTTGTAATGGACACAAGCAACAGGCATGAATAACTCATGTAATGTGTTAGATAGGGTGGTGTATTGCATAAAACGGCAGTAAAACCCGGAATTAATTTATTTGTGCACCTTTAAACCTCTTTAAACCTTTATTTAAATTGAATTTGAATAGACCTCTGGTAGCTTGGACATGTTGCTGTGTTTGAGCCTGGGGAGTAACTGCTGAAATCTATCTGTCTGGGTTCTTCCAACATCTTTGTCCTTTGTTCCTTTCATACTACTTTCTATTTTTTTTCACAATTCTCTATATTCATTCTAATTCTTGCTTTTTCATCTCTTTTGCTCTCTATTCCTCGCTCTCATTTTTTTTTTAAATCTCTCAAAGGAGAAGTGAATTCTTGCAGAAATCTTTCTGTAAGGTTCACTTAGCTGCATCTGGATGGGTTTGAGGGTTGTGGAGTAGCGGCTGAAACCCAAATCCTATCCAGGTTCCTCCTGATGATTCCATCTTTGCTCTTTACTTCTTCAGGTTCCTTGTTGGTCTTCCATTTCAGTATATACTTGAACACTGTTGAACACAAATCATTTTCATAATACCACCGATAATCTACAGTTTTGAAGTTCTGGGATATGTTCTATAGGGTGGTGTAAAAGACTGCTTCAATAGTTGATGTGAAATCCTTCCTTTTCTCCAACAACCTTATATCAGATCACCAATTTGGTTTCAGACCAGGTCACTTCACCTTGGACATACCGCTTCTACTCTTCCAACAATGGATGGAGGCTCTCAATAACAGACATGAAATCAGGGTTGCCTCTCTGGCCATATCTCATGCTTTTCATACAGCCTATCATCCTGTCTTGCTCTCTTGGAAGATGTGTTTCAATCAAGACAAATCTCATACTCTCACGACGTCTCTGTGAAAGGACCATTTGGCAAACCCTCCTATCGACTTTCTTAACAATCGTCTTGAGATTCAGTCATTCAAACTCCTGGGTCTCATGATCACCCATGATCTTTGTTGGGTAAACCACATTTCAAAGTTGTCCTTCAAAGATAGCCATCGACTGGGCATCCTCCGCATACAAAGTCGTTCCTTGGCACACCTGAACTCCTATCCACCAACAAGGCCTTCATCCCCTTGGGCTGGTTCCCCTGTCTCACATTTTGCTCTCAGCTTAATGCCATGGAAATGAAGGCCTTCAAGATTATTGGAATTCCCTGCTATGAAGCTGAGTCAATGGGCCTATCACTTCACCATTACAGACAGATCAGTGGTCTCTGTCTTCTACTCCCTCCTTTCAGGTTTTGCACCCTCTGCTCTTTCGGTGCTTTGTCCCCCACAGATTTCTGCAGGGGTCACACAGTCCACCATCCACCCGTTTCTGGTAAAACTACCTAAATCCAGGATCACTGCTCACCTCCACACATTTGTTCCTCGTTTTTTCATCATGTGGAACCAACTTCCACATCCTCTTCAATCTAATTCTTCCCTCCAGGTCTTCAAGATAACTGTTCACCACCATGTCAGATCATCCCCAATCCAAAACCATGATCTTTTCTACCATCGTTAACCCCCTTCCCCACCCCAATCCCTCCTTCCAAATTTCCAGTTTTCCATCCTGAGAGTTCCCTTCTATATCCATCTTGTTCACCCCATGCACCCTCTCCTGTCCCCATTCTTCCCCACACCCATTGTTTGCCTTCCTCTACCTTTCTTGGCCTTCGGCTCTGCTGTCGGTGTTACTCCCCTCTCACTGCTATTCATTTTGTCCTGTTGCAGCCTGATCAATTCAGTGTAGTAGCACTGGGCTTTTCCATGAGCCTCAACTATGCATACAAAAAACCCCACAAATAAATAAATAAAAATAGCACTTAACTCCCAGATTTTTTAAAACGATCTTTAAAATCATTATTTCATTAAAATTGAAGTATACAATTAAACATGGCATGGGGTATTGTGTTCTATGAACTCTAGTTTTGGTCATGTAATTTGGACAACCACAAAAATCTCAGGAGCCATCTGTTTATTATGTACACAGATATGGCGGAATTATTGGACACATCTCGAACTCCATCCGTTTGCTCTGTACATGCCCCCTTCCATTTCTTTCCTCTCCTCTCGTATTCCCTTACTCCTGTCATTACAAACTTATTTCACTACTACAACGACATTTTGTTACGCTCATTTCTCTTTCCTATCATCCTTCTCTTCCTTGTCTCAATCTTAGCCACCCCCAAGTGCGTACATAATAAATTGATACCTCCTTTACTGCACAATTACTGTTATGAATGGCCATTTAGCGTTCATATGAACTATATCCCATTGTATCATTGGTAAGACTACACCATTTATCCTCACAATCTGACCGCGTTTGGCCTGTAAACTGGCAACTGCAAACTGTCAGCCACGCCATAACGTTCTCACACTGAAGCTCCAAATAAAATACAGGATGAATTAAACAGGATGAAGGGATTATCAAGTTGTCTCTTGGTGTTCCCATCATTACCGAGAGCTTTGCCACCAAAACTTTCCTGTAGGATGAGGATTGAGCAGTAGGTCAAGAAAGGAAGGTCAAGGAACATTTTCCTCGAGGAATTCTTGAAAAACTGCAGCAAATGCAGCAAAAAGAACAAGTTGTTTTAATTGTTGACATTAAGCTAAGGCTCATGGAGGAGCTTTTACAAATACCACGAGCAAGATAACATCATTATCAGTGCACTTTTACATGAATTTTACAAAGACATTAGTGGACAATAGCCAAACATATGGTGTTAATCGGATTTGAACCCCCCTGGTTTCCCTGCATGATGAGCTGGAGGTTCAGATGGGGACATTAATAGGCCAACCCAGGTGGTGATGCAACAGAGCAATGCAGCAGCTTAATTATGAGGGTTGAAAGGGTTTAAAGGGCCCAAGCAGTCTTTTGAGTCGACAATCAAGAACTCATATGCCTCATGGCTAAAGGGAGGTTGACTAAGTGAAACGACTGTTGAAGGTGACAGCTTGCTGTGTATCCACAACCATAGCACACACAGCCTGGGGCTGTGGATGGACGTGGCACGAAAAAGCAATTGAATGACGCGTCAGTCCGAAGGGACGATTAAACAGGCGGGATCAAGGGTGCGTGCCGAGTCCTCCATGGCATCAAAGATGGGCATGTGGGGGGACAAGGGGTGGGGGGAGTGTTGGGGTCACACGTGTAGCGCAGAAGTCTGTGCTTTTCACACGCAATGTTTGGCGAAATGCAGGTAGAAGGCTTTTTTGTCTCTCACTCTTAAAGCGTACACTCATTCTGTTTAATGAAATATATAATTGTACTGTCCAAGCTGTCATGATGTTGGTGAGTTTACATTTTAATAATATTGCAAAAATATTGTTATGGTTATCATTAGTAATACATTATATAGCGACAGCTGCAAGCAACTATTCGGGCTTCCAAGCAATAACACATCGAAATGAAAGAAGAAACCGTTAGACACTTTCAAATTTAGAATTTTTTAAATCTACAAAACTACTAACATATAAAAAGCTGCTTTAATGTGAAAATCGACACCACATTAGTTTCTATGGTTGGGTTCATTTTACATATTCTCACAAATGTTAAAACAGTAATCACGATAACACACACACATGTATAGCCTATAACCTATATACACCCATTTCGTTTACAATTCCTCCTATAACATATACATACCAGTTTATCCTAAACAATATATACTAACTAGTTTTCTCCATCAAAATCTATCGACTTCCTCGATGGATAAAACCAATTTTTTGATTGGTCTATGTCGGCAAAATCTCTCCTTTGCAAACTCAAAGCATTCCAGTCAGTTGATGACATATAGCTGAAGTTTCATATCGATCGGTTCAACGATTCTGGTTCTGGATATCTTTGAAAGTTATTTGAAAAATATCCATCAATCCAAGATGGCCACCAAGCCTTTCGAGCAATCAGGTTCATTCACGTGACTTGAAATAACTCTTGGAAGTTTTGAGTTCCTCGGTTTTGAGTTCCTCGGGAGGGTCTCTGAGAAAAAAACATGTCAAAAATGCAGAACAACAATAATAATAATATTAATGAAAATTTGTCCAGCCTCAATTTGTCCAATTTGAAGTTTCTTTCTTTATCATGTATTGCTATAGGCTTTACAATCCTTCATTGATATAACATTAGGTTCACTGTAGCAAGACCCCATTGCAGACTCTAACTAACTTTCTAATAATAATAATAATAATAACAATAGAAACTGTGTCAAGAAAGCATCCCAAAATGCTAAGTCCATCCGCGTCCGCTTTGTACTTGAACTAAACTTGACGAAAACAACTAACAAGAAAATAAAAAACAGTAAAATATATTAGTTAGTGTTATCTTTATTATCATCATAAAGGTTTGTTGAAAATTTGAAGATAAAACCTCAAATGGTAAACCAGAAAACATCTCAAAATGCAAGTGGACAAAAAAACAGAAACACGGAAGAGATTTAAACAAAAACCCGGCTGTCTGCGTGGCGGAAGAGCTAACAAGGTCGATTTGTATTTACTGTGACGACGCTTTGACATTTTGAACCAATTATTAATTACATTTTAAAAATTCTTTTTTTAATTATTAATTATTAAGAACCAAGTGTAAAAACCCATCAAAAATGATGGGTTGGAATTATTTTATTCAAAATATTGAAGGAGACTGGAAGATATGGTGTTCTGTAGCAAGAAGCGTTTTTAAAAAGGTGACAGCTTGTACAAATGTGACGCTATCTTCTTTATCTTCTGGGATGTTTCATTTTGATGGTACAGCCTCGTGAGCCTGCCAAATTCTGAAGCCTCAGCCTAGCGACAGGTGTGCGCATATTTTCTTTATTTATTAGACATACAAAGGCACAAGTTATGTAAAGTAATCCACTGGCACATCTGCAAAAATCTCAATATTCCAGTTCCAGAAAACTCATGGAAACATGAATCAAAAGCAGTCATTGAAAACAGGTCATAATGTTCACGTATGACCTTATGATGCCATCCAGCATGAAGATAGATTACAAAGCACTGTGACCAGACATAGGACTGAGATACAAAAAAGGAAAAGAAGGTATTGCTCGATGAGGATTCAGTACTCAGTGGTTTTGGTCTAAATGACTCAGAAGTAAAGAAAATGACCAAATATCAAGACCTCAAGAATGAAGTGAAAACATACTGGAAACTGAAGAGCACCACAATTGTACAAGTGATAATTGGAGAAAGGGGAATGAAAAGGAAGAACCTTACAAATATCCTAAAATCCTTTCCCAGGAACATTATCACAAATGAACTGCAGCTAGAAGATTTCCGGGGCTCAGTGCCGATTCTGAAAAGAGCCCTCGGAACAAAACTCTGAGAACAAGAAAACTTCATAGCTTAGCCCATGAATCATGATCCTTCACCAAAATGAAAGTGGACACTGAGTCCTGGGAGGATTCCGTTCCACCTTCTGAAACCCGAATTATGAAAATAAAAACCAACCAACCACGCACGCATGCACGCACGCACGCACTTTAAAACTCTTTGCACCAAACACTGAAAAATTGACAAAACAACTCAAATTAGTGAAACAATATTCTGGCACAAGACTGGTCGGTATGGAGGAGATGAACACTCTGGTAGACCCTGCAGTTCTGGATCATCCTCCAGCGACCATCAACGAGCACATGGTCAATCTCCTTTGCCACACAACCAGCGTTGGCCAAGCCCAGCGATGAGCCTGTGAGTGCTAAAATCATGAACCAGCCACCCTATGTCCATGACTTCTTGCAAGGTCAAGGAACTAAGAGTGTCAGGTCAGGCCAGATCAGATCTGTGACTTGCTATAGGTATCATGTAAACTAGGGTGGTCCAAAAACAGCAAAAATAAAAAATTCAGATGTTGTCTCCACAAGCCTTAAATTATTCCACTATGATTCAGTAACGCGCATAAAAACATTTAAGTTGATCGGAGGTGATTTCGAGGTCGCTCCATGTTATGACTTTTAGTTTCATGAGTTGGTTAAATGAGGGTATGGTCAGGTACGATTACGGGTACTTCTGGATGTCCGAGGTGGAAATGGAGTGCATTTTCGAACTCTATGGGGTCGATTTACTCTAAGAAATGACTGCACCGACATTGAATTCACTCCCATTTCGAAAATATGACCTAAAACAAGATTTATCATAACTGGAGTTGAGTAATTAATCATACTCATTTCAATATTTTCTAATCTATAATTAATTTGCCGTCCGTCTAAACATTCCTTGGAGTAAATCGACCCCACTGAGTTCGAAAATGCAGTCCTTTTTCACCTAGGAAGTTCAGAAGTGTACGGATTCGCATCTCACCTGCTGGGGCAGTGTTGTTTGAATCATTGACCCCAACCCCAACAACCCACAAATACATCGTATATTTCATGAAGTGAAACTTCCTTTCCCAGGTCATATTTTTTGATCGAGTTTAACTACTGTGAGCCCATTAACATGACAGAAAGTATGAAGTGGAATCAAATGATAAGAAATGATACAAAGAAACTCAGAGGGATTCAAAAGGGTCTTCATCACACCTGTTAAGTTATTCCATAATCTACCAGAGGTGTTCAAAAACCTCTCCAACCAAGATACAATATAGTTTATGGTATGCCAAGGTTTAATTTTTTTTTAATTACAGATGAATATGCAGTATACGATGTACAGCATGGCTACAATGTCTTGTTACCCCTTGTTAAGATTGTAACATTGCCTTTGTGTGCAGAATGCTAATTCATTTCTTTTTAACCATTTTTTCAAATTGAGTGAATACCACTGATGACCTTGAACAAGCAGTGAGACTTGCATTTAATCGTATCACCCCACTAATGCTCCAGAAAATGTCCTGCAGAACACGGAGCAAAAGTATTCTCTGTAATGACAATGACGGAGCACAAACAGACCCAGTGGACACTTAAGATGTGTATCATATGCTGTAAAATGTGTAATAAAGTAAAATATTACTGCAAATGCATGTGGTTTAACTTGAATAACCCTTCAGTGTTGTCAGCTAATATGTTAAAAGGCAATGCCACCATTTTTAAAACCGGTGACAAGACATTGTGGCCACACCATATATGATGTCTTGTATCAAATATATATAAAGCTTTTTCTAACCACTGACTGACTTGCAGACTGATTCAATCACTGATATACAAGTTCAGCACTTTCTAGATGGCGTAGAACGCCGAAATTTTTCATACTGATGCAACTCTAAGCCAATACCCCAGGGAAAAATAACCACAAAACAGTCGGAAATTGTCCGTAAACAAAAATATCCGCGAATAAAAATCTGCTGGTGCAGACTCTGCCTGTTCACTGCAGGTCATGTGATCCAAGACTATGCAGCTGATACTAGAACTGGTTGCTAGGCAACAACAACAAACACCGTTTCTGCCTCTTATTTTATAACTCCTGTGTTATAGTTTTATAACTATAACTTATTTACATAAAAAAATTACGACAGCTGGAAACTTTTAAATAAAGAACTCATTCTAATCACAAATTGTTGATTTACTGGAGTTATTTAGCTGTTTGCAGAGAGCAAGCAAGGACAATGGGCTTTTAAAACAGTCGAAGGAGACCGGACTTCGTACATTAGAAAGGAATGACTTTAAAGTGATTCCTATGTCTATGTCCCTGATCTAAAATGTGCATAAGTATTGATATCTTTTAAATCTTGCTAATTACAAAGTATTTTTTTTTAAAATAATTAGCAATTTGTTAATTACTAAGTGTATCGTAGTAATGCTGTGGACATCATGCTTTAAATATTGCAAAATTTTTTTTAGCACATCCCCTCACACAGTGGGAGATGAGGTTTTGCAATCACTTGTGTGTGTTGTTGGTTATTATCTCCATATGCGGGTTTCAGAAGATGGAATGGAGCCCTCCCAGGTCTCAAAGTAGCCACCTGCATACGGTGTGCGAGCAAATAACGTGTGTGTGTGTGTGTGTGTGTGTGTGTGTGTGTGTGTGTCCATCTATCCCAGCCATAAGTTTTTTATTACCATTTGAGCTTTTGTCATCAAATTTTCAACAAACCTTTTTTATGAGAATATGGAGAAATAATTTTAAAATTGGGTCAAAATATGAAAGGGCAAAGTCATCGTGACTACAAATAGCCCTTATTAGCCCCACCACAGTTGTTAAGTGTGATGAGCTCTGGTTTAAAAAAAAATAAATCGTTTTTGTTTATTTATTTATTTACCATTGAGTTTCAGTGTGTCTGTCCAGGCCAGAACATTTTTCCCAATTGAGCTTTTGTCATCAAATCTTCAACAAACCTATATTATGAGACTAAAGAGAACACAAATTAATAAAATATACAATTTTTTTAAACTCTTGTTTTCACCAAATTTAGTTTGAGCACAAAGAGGAAGTGAATTGGCTTTGCATTTTAAGATGCTTTCTAGTTAATTATATTGCATTTTGGGTCACATGACTTGCCATTTTTTTTTGGTCATTGGTTGATTACATTAATTATGAATATGTAACACTTTCAGTTTGTCTTTTGCCTTGCATATCATTATAATGGAGTGCTCTTGAATATAAAGCTCTTTCACAAACCACTTCATCAATTACATAAAATTATATTTATTACAAGCAAATACCACAAGTCACTTCACTGTTGGAAATACTGAGGAGGGAGGGGAGAGGGGGGAGAGAGGGGTAAGGGCAAGAGAGAGAGGGGGGTGAGGAGGTCGATAGGGGGGGGAAGAGAGAGAAGGGGAGGGGGAACGAGGAGAGGAGGTGGAATGAGGAGGGAGGGGAGTGAGGGAGAGAGAGTGAGGAGAGGTGGGGGTGAGGAGGGAGGGAGGGTGAGGAGAGGTGGGGGAAGGGAAGGCAGTGAGAGGTGAGAGGAAAGGAAGGCAGACGTGCAGTGGAGTGTTAATTACGTTTCATACAGTCTCATCAAAATGCTTCTGCATGGAATAACAGTGAAGATGGAAACAAAATAATGTCTAAAATCCATTTTCTACAGGTCATACTGCAAATACCATCCAGAGACAAACACCGCACAGACACGTCCAGAGACAAACGCTGCGGAGAGACAAACTCCCGTCCAGACATAAACCCTGCCTGAATGTGTCTGGAGACAAAAACCGCACAGACGCATCCAGAGACAAACACAGCCCAGACGCATCTGGTGACAAACATTGCCCAAACACGTCTAGAGACAAACTCCCATCCAGACATAAACACCACCAAGACACGACTGGAGACAAACTCCCATTCAGACATAAATACTGCCTGGATACATTCAGAGACAAACACCGCTCGGACATGTCTGGGGACAAACTCCTGTCCGGAGACAAACTCTTGTCTGGACACATCCGGAGACAAACTCATGGCCGGACGCGACCGGTAATACCACCCGGTCGCATCCAGTGACAAACACCGCCCGGTCGCATCCAGTGACAAACACCGCCCGGTAGCATCCAGTGACAAACACCGCCCGGTCGCATCCAGTGACAAACACCGCCCGGTCGCATCCAGTGACAAACACCGCCCGGTCGCATCCAGTGACAAACACCGCCCGGTCGCATCCAGTGACAAACATCGCCCGGTAGCATCCAGTGACAAACACCGCCCGGTCACATCCAGTGACAAACACCGCCCGGTAGCATCCAGTGACAAACACCGCCCGGTCGCATCCAGTGACAAACACCGCCCGGTAGCATCCAGTGACAAACATCGCCCAGTGGCATCCAGTGACAAACACCACCCGGTGGCATCCAGAGACAAACACCGTCCGGTAGCATCCAGTGACAAACACCGTCCGGTAGCATCCAGTGACAAACACCGCCCGGTAGCATCCAGTGACAAACACCGCCCGGTAGCATCCAGTGACAAACACCGCCCGGTAGCATCCAGTGACAAACACTGCCCAGTCACATCCAGTGACAAACACCGCCCGGTAGCATCCAGAGACAAACACCGCCCGGTCGCATCCGGAGAAAAATACCACCTGGACATGGCTGGAGATAAACACCCTTCAGAGACAAACACCACATTGACATACCCACTGTCCAGACACGTATAGAGATAACCACTATCCAGACATAACTAACATCTGGATACATCCAGAGTCAGAGAGAGAAGGTGGAGGGGAGAGTGAGAGAAGTGTGGGAGGAGGGTGCTACAATGTTTTGTTTTGGGAGCGAGCGGGTAGGGACAGAGACGGAGACGGAGACGGAGACAGACGGAGACGGAGACGGAGACAGACGGAGACAGACGGAGACAGACGGAGACAGACGGAGACAGACGGAGACAGACGGAGACGGAGACGGAGACAGACGGAGACAGACGGAGACGGAGACGGAGACAGACGGAGACAGACGGAGACGGAGACGGAGACAGACGGAGACAGACGGAGACGGAGACGGAGACAGACGGAGACAGACGGAGACGGAGACGGAGACAGACGGAGACAGACGGAGACGGAGACGGAGACGGAGACGGAGACGGAGACGGAGACGGAGACGGAGACGGAGACGGAGACGGAGACGGAGACGGAGACGGAGACGGAGACGGAGACGGAGACGGAGACGGAGACGGAGAGAGAGAGAGAGAGAGAGAGAGAGAGAGAGAGAGAGAGAGAGAGAGAGAGAGAGAGAGAGAGAGAGAGAGAGAGAGAGAGAGAGAGAGAGAGAGAGAGACAGGATGGGAGAGAGAGACAGAGAGACAGGATGGGAGAGAGAAACAGAGAGACAGGATAGGAGAGAGAGAGAGACAGACACACACACGTCTGCTTGTAGGATTCACCTGAGTAGTTGCTTGCAATGTGCAAGCATCACCACTGGTATATACCTGTGTGGGTAATGTGTGTGTAGGTAGGTATATATATATATATATATATATATATATATATATATATATATATATATATATATATATATATATATATATATATATATATATATATATATATATATATATATATATATATATATATATATATATATATATATATATATATATATATATAGCCTGGTGTTGGCTTAGTGGTTAGGGTGGCAGCTTGGGATCCCAGGGCCCTGAGTTCAAGCCCCGTTGGCTGCTGAATTAACACCAGGGGGTTGACTCAGCCTGTCATCCATCTGAGGTCGGCGAAGTGAGTACCAGTGTACTGGTCCCGGTGTATGCCCCGGTTAGAATAGGTATACCATATCCCTGTGTGTCGTAAGAGGCGACCAGGGTTGGCGTCAGGAAGGGCGTCCGGCCATAAAACATTGCCTCAATAAAAAGCCTAACCCCTGCACAGCAGGGAAAAATTGCTGTAAAAACGGTCATATATATATATATATATATATATATATATATATATATATATATATATATATATATATAATATTTATGATGTTATATTATATATTTATATATATAAATATATTTATGATGAAAAATAAAATAATATATAATTATATATCTTCTTCTTCTTCTTCTTTTGGCTGCTCCCATTAGGGGTCGCCACAGCGGATCATCTGTATGATCCGCATAGTGATTTGGCACATGTTTTACGCCGGATGCCCTTCCTGACGCAACCCTGGTCGCCTAGTACGACACAGGGATATGGTACACCTATTTTAACCGGGGGGGGGGGGGGGGATACACCGGCACAGTATACTGGTACTCATTTCGCCGACCTCAGAAGGATGACAGGCTGAGTCAACCCCCTGGTGTATTAATTCAGTGGCCCAACGGGGCTTGAACTCAGGACCTTTTGGATCCCAAGCCGCTGCCCTAACCACTGTGCCAACACCAGGCTCATATATATATATATATATATATATATATATATATATATATATATATATATATATATATATATATATATATATATATATATATATATATATATATTTATGATGAATAAGATGTCCACTTTATGATTGACGAATTGAAGGAGATGGATGTAAGGATGAGCTTGACAGAGATTGGTGAAGAGCCAGTTGAGGTGGGCTGGGAAACTGGTGCGGATGAAGGAAGAAATAATGACAAAGAAAGTAGTGGGGTTGAAGGAGAATTGTCGCTGCAAGAGAGGTTGGCTTCGGCTGAGATGGGAAGATTGTGTGAGGAAGGATAGAAGTAAAATAGGGGTGGGTGAGACAGTGGAGAGAGCTAGTTGGGGATCGAAGGAAGTGGAGGAGTGTTGGCCAAAAAGTGAGGCAGTAGCAGCTTTTTACCATTCGGTCTCACCCCATATAAAGAGCAACGAGGAGAAAGAAGAAATGATGATGATGATGATGATGATGATGATGATGATGATGATGATGATGTTGTAGTGTATGGTTAAAAAGAAAACACGTGTATGTTTTATTTGTATAAATAAATGCCTCGTTAGATACTTATTGTTTGGGATGTCTTGGGACGACTTGCGAGGATCCCAATCATAGAACTCCCAGTACGCCGATCATACACAATTTTTCTCACCGTACATTGTGAGACTTGAATATAGATTATCAAAACCATGACGAGTTGCACACCAGACGAGCGAAAGGACAACTGTGCCGTATCTGGACGTGTTACCGCCCCGAGAACCTGAGCCCTACGCTCCTTGTGTTGGTTAAGCCGTCAAGAAGGTAATAATCACGTCATAATAATGATGGCTACCCTCGGGCTTAAACGTTTGGGACACCTTTAAATGCGACTCGTTATCAAATTTCTGAAATTAAACAAACAATTGTTGTAACTTTACCATTTACCGCCACGCTCCACAAAGCACCCTTGGTGTGTACATAGAACAACCCCGTGTAAGGAAACACTGTTAATAAATGATTGCACGTGTTATTGTATCTATATAATCAAACACGTTTTCCTAACCCGCTTTGTGCGAGCATGGGATATTATAACACAACGAATGGTAAATAATCTGTAATTGTATATATTGTGAACGAGTCACTTTTATACAGTATTCAAAATAACAGGCGCACATATATATATATATATATATATATATATATATATATATATATATATATATATATATATATATATATATATATATATATATCATACATACATACATACACTGCACATTCACTGCACTCGAGCATTCAATGAACTTATCGAAGAGGGAAAGGTAATGGAAGAATAGCTCATAGAAGGTAACACATTTCTTATCCCAAAATCTGAAGAAATCCAACTACCCCATAAATATCGGCCAATAACCTGTCTGTCTACCAACAACATGCAAACTTCTAGCAAAAATCATCAAAGAAATGATGTACCACCACCGAACACAACAAGGAGGCCTAGAGGCAGAACACAAGGGATGTAAGAGGCGTCGTTATAGAATAATGGATCACTTTCTACTAAACAAGGCCATACTCGAAAACTGTAAAACTAGAAGCACCAAACTCTCCCAAAATCCAAATGGAATTTGGTCTAGATAAGTGTGCCAAGTGCACATTCGAACAAGGTAGACAACCAAAAATGGGAAACATAAACATCGACCTAGATACAGTACAGGAACTAGAGAACGAATCATAACAGATACCTTTGAGTGGAAGAGGGCCACCAAATATACAACAAACAAATGTGCAAAACAATTGCCAAAGAATTTGTGTGTAGAACCTGGCTGATCCTGAACACATATTTCACCCCGAGAAACAAAATCAAAGCCATTGAGCAGTGAGCAATAACAGTATTCCGGTACAGCTGCGGAATAATAAACCGGCCACAATCAGGAATCAATACACTGGATATAAAAACAAAGAAACCCCTAACGATCCACAAAATGTTATACAAAAAAAATCAATGCATCCCGAGAAAGTAACTGCCGAGACAAGAAGGAGGTAGTGGCCTGATGGAACTCAACCAAGTGAACAGAATGACAACTGTAGGATTGGGTGAATATGTGAAAAGTGGACCAGACTCCAGAATCCAGGTAGTAAGGAACCACGAAGAAAACAAACCAGAGAAGGTATCCCAAACCCACCTAGCAAAAACTTTCCAAAATCAGTTGTGAATAGAAGATGTCATACATGAATTATAAATGAAATACATGTCATGTATGATGTCATACATGAAAAAAGATAGCCTGGTGTTGGCGCAGTGGTTAGGGCAGCGGCTTGGGATCCAAAAGGTCCTGAGTTCAAGCCCCGTTGGGCCAATGAATTAATACACCAGGGGGTTGACTCAGCGTATCATCCTTCCAAGGTCGGCGAAACGAGTACCAGTGTACTGGGCCGGTGTATACCCCGGTTAAAATAGGTGTACCATATCCCTGTGTCGTAAGAGGTGACCAGGTTTGCGTCAGGAAGGGCATCCGGTGTAAAACATGTGCCAAATTACTATCCGGATCATATGGATGATCCGCTGTGGCGACCCTAAAAGGGAGCAGCTGGAAGAAGAAGAAGAAGATACATGAATTATAAAAATCCCCAACAATTGCAAAAAAGGCAGAATAAAAATATAAAGCAAAATATCAACTTTTATACACAGTCAACTGGGAGGATGACAGAAAGAACAGGAAGATATAAAGAAAAAGAGTTGGACAGAATGGGCATAGACAAAGAAGGCTCAATGGAATGGATAAAGAAGAGGTCAGCTCAACTGGGATGGAGAACGAATCATAATAAATGCCCAAGACCATTGTTCAATTTCACAGGTAATAGACAAGAACGGCACTCGGAAGAGTGCATACCTCCAACAGTGTGAACAGTTTACGTTTTATATCCCACTGATATGCCGGATCTGCATCTGGATCGAAACCAAAATCGAATCGGCTTGTTCTTGTCAGCCACCCAATTCATCTAATCCATCAAGTTTCATCCGAATCCCTCCACAACTTTTAGAGATATCCTGATGGTAGACAAGCAGACAGGGGTGAAACATAACCTCAATCCACCCTCGGTGGTGGAGTTAATTGGAGGTTTTATAGAACACCTCACCCCATGCAGTCTTGAGAAACAAGGACATGCATGTGGTCCGCAAGTGGTAAATTTTATTGGATGTGATGGTGTAAAATGCCATAATATTTTGTCCATGTACTGCTAAACAGAAGGGTTTTGAAAGTGCCAACAAGGCGATTTGTCCCACACTGTTCAACTACGTATATAATTAAATTGAAATAAAATAAAGATTTTAAAGGTTGGAGAAAAAAAGATTCGGAAGTTTATCGCCATTGATGCAGCGTCTTTTACACCACGTTATTAACATGTTACATTTGTGCTGTCGTTTGTGTCGTTCATGACGTCCTTAAAAACAGTAAGTCTCCTGTTTGGAATTTTTTTCAATTTTGTTTGATTGCCAGACAGGCAGAAAGAGTAAAATGAAAAATCACTCACAGAGCGACAGTTGGCGAAATGCAACAGCACTCGGTTGAGTGCATACCTCCAACAAGCTGAACAGTTAAATTTTGTATCCCACTGATAGGTCGGATCTGAACCCGGACCTTAAACAAAATCGAATCGGATTGTTCTTGTCATCTAACTAACTCATCCACAACTTTTTGATATATCTTGCTTTAAATAGTTTTTGGCCCCATCTCTTAATGGTAAAGAATGACTTAAAAAAATTCTCATATCCAGATCCAGATTCGTATCTTCAGCAAAATTGAATCAATTCGTCCTCTTCACAGACCCAACTGGTCCACAAAGTTTCTGCAGAATCCATTGATAACCTTTTGAGATATTGTGCTGCATTTTTTAATTTTTGGCCATATTTCTCAATGGTGAAGAATCACTTGAAAAATTTTCGAATCCGGATGTGGATTCAGATCTTCAGCAAAATTAAACACATTAGTACTTTTCAGACACCCAACCCGTCCACAAAATTTCTTCCGAATCCGTTGACAACTTTTTGAGATAACATGCAATGTCGTTTTTAGCCCCATCTCAATGGTGAAGAATCAGTAAAAAATTAAATAATTATCGTATAAAGATCTAGATTCGGATCTTCACCAAAATTGAATCAATTCTTCCTTGTAGCACTCCCAACCTGTCCACCAAGTTCCGTGTGAATCCATGCATAACCTTTTGAGATATCGTGCCATATACCGTTTTTTGGCCCGATCTCTCAACGGTGAAGAATCACTTTTAAAATTCTTAGATCCGGATCCGGATTCGGATCTTCACTAAAATTAAGCATTGCTGTCCTTGGCCACTCACCTACATACAATTTTTTTTTTTATATATATAACAACTGCTTGAAAACTGTGGCCAAAATTGTGTGACAAACAAACAGACACAGAGACAGACAGACAAACACTACAGACCAACATAGTTGTCGAAAAAATTTTTTCGCCAAGTAAAAAGATATATCACTCCTCTCTAAACATGCGCGATCAGGACAAATCCAGAGTCAAAGTACTCCTAAACTGCAGGTTCATTACCTGAGGCATGTTCCAATTCATGTTCAAAATATAACATCCAATTGAAAGAAAGTTGTTCCTCAATCATATACTGACGTTTGTGGACAAAGCCAAAAATAAAGACAGACAGTGAACCAATTTCTCAACCCCGCTCTTTGCTTTGCATGCCCGGGGTAACAACACGCGACGACGACGGAAGGTGGAACAAATCAAAACACGTCACGTACAGTTTAGGTCAGAGCAAACCTTCAGAGACATTCAACGTCATCTCGGAAAAACACCAGCTATGGGGTGTGAGTGTAACCGAAACGCGAGAGGGGATAATGCTGTTTGAAACTGACGTGTTATATCCATGGTCGGCCAGACAGGCTGATCCTCGAACAATGTAAACAAAAGGAGCTTTCCTCGGCGTTTTAATAAAGGTCACGTGAGAGCAACCTCACAACATTTGACATCTCGTGACGTCCCGGTTTTCTTCGTCGTCCACGACTCCACATGCAGCTTTCCCGTGTCTGTCTGTCTGTCTGTCTGTCTGTCTGTCTGTCTGTCTGTCTGTGTGTCTCTCTCTCTCTCTCTCTCTCTCTCTCTCTCTCTCTCTCTCTCTCTCTCTCTCTCTCTCTCTCTCTCTCTCTCTCGTCTGATTGCAGTCTGTTGTGGTTCTGTGCAGTGTAAATGGCTACAGTACGTTGACTGTCAATGTTTATTACCATCCTGATTTCAAACCGAACAGCGACAACCAATCTGGGTATCCCTCGTCCAGATTGGAAAACAAGTTCTGTGATGTACCCCAACAGGACGAAGTGGTGCACTTCATGTGAAGAGAAACATATCCACTACATGCATTTTCTCCAAGAGAGTGTGTCGTCCGGTGTCATTTTGCTTCCAATTTGCGAAGTGAAAGTTACTGTATATACTAAATGTTTTGATGGGTGTTAAAAGTCCATGGCCTTACGTACAAAAATAGAAACACTGTAAGGAAGATTGTTGAACAGAGCACCAAAACAGGCTTGTATTTAACAATAGTACTGCGTAATTGTAAGCAGACAATCACTTTTGTTGGTATTATTGTACTTTTGACAAACTAAGAAGAGCCCCCCCCCCCCGCCCAAAAAAAACATTCAGCTTTATTCCCCGTGTCACTCAGACATGTGTGTGAAGTACGAAAGCAACAAATGTTTTCGAGGGAAGCGAGGCAAGCTCTGCACACATGACCGCAAGGAGATATTAATAAACAACAGCATTAAAGATCGGGAATTCGTTTGGAACCAGATGGACAAAAAAAATCCCTTTCGACTACCCCCAAACACACACGCACATATATATATATATATATATATATATATATATATATATATATATATATATATATATATATATATATATATATATATATATATATATATATATATATATATATATATATATATATATATATAAATGTGTGTGGACATACATAGATATACTGAATAATATATATATATATATATATATATATATATATATATATATATATATATATAT
>NC_140974.1:36972063-36974563 GCF_056783735.1 Eptatretus burgeri | reverse complement strand
CGCACACGACACACACACAGACGAAAACCACCACGAAGACCCAGAACTGGTGTCCTGCACGCCCGAATATTCCTCAGTTCCAACGCCTCGCTCCTCCCCGTTTATCGCTTCGCCACCCTTCCAGCTCCTACGGAAAGCTTCGAGAAAGGGGGGGTTCCTTATTTCCAGCGCCTCACTTCCACGAACCGACCAATGACGAACGATCTCCCCGATCGGCGCGCGGGAAAAACAGGCGGGAAAATCCGCGCGCCACCGATAGAGGGTTGTGATTTGGTTTGTGGAGAAGGGGATCGGCAGTTGGCGTAGCAGGGAAGGTGGTTAGGTGATTGGCGTATTTGTGGTTGGCGCTGTGGATAAGGTGATGAGGATGGCATGGTTGGTTGATGGCATGTGTGGTGGTGGTGGTGGAGGTTGCTGTGAAGCGGTTGTTGAGAGTGACGTTGGTGGTGGTGGTTTGGTTGTGGTTGGGGCTTGAGGCGATCGTGGTTGTTGTGATGGTGGCGTTGTGAAGATGGTTGTGGTGGTTGGTCAAAAATAACGATAGCAAAGAAAAACACTATCTCAAAGATCACAGCCCTGTCCACATGGATAATCCCCATTAAACAATAGTAGGGAAATCTAACTGAACACGGACTTATCGGCTTAACTAACTAAGGACCTTTATGGTGTTCTGCGAATTTCCACAGCCGTAACAATATGTAAACATATGTGTGGATATATATATATATATATACAGTATATATATATATATATATATATATATATATATATATATATATATATATATATATATATATATATATATATATATATATATACAGTATATATATATATATATATATATATATATATATATATATATATATATATATATATATATATATATATATATACAGTATATATATATATATATATATACAGTATATATATATATATATATATATATATATATATATATATATATATATATATACAGTATATATATATATATATATATATATATATACAGTATATATATACATATATATACAGTATATATATACATATATATATATATACAGTATATATATATATATATATATATATATATATATATATATACAGTATATATATATATATATATATATATATATATATATATATATACAGTATATATATATATATATATATATATATATATATATATATAAACATATATATATATATATAAACATATATATATATATATAAACACACACACACACACACACACACACACACACACACACACACACACACACACACACACACACACACACACACACAAACACACACGCACGCGACACGGCCAAAAGTATGTGGACACCTGCTCGTCCGTCATATTCCAAAATCATGGACATGAATATGGACTTGGTCCCCAAGAACAGCCTCACTTTGCTGCTTTCACAGCCTCCACTCTTCTGGGAAGGCTTTCCACTTGATGTTGGAACATTGCTGCAGGTATTTGCTTCCATTCAGCCACAACAGCATTTGAAAGGTCAGGCTCAAATGTTAGGCAATGAGGGCTGGCTTGCAGTCGGCGTTATAATTTATCCCAAAGGTGTTCGATGGGGTTGAGGTCAGGGCTCTGTCTAGGCCAGTCAGGTTCTTCCACACTGATCTCGACAAACCATTTCTGAATGGACCTCGCTTTGTGCACGGGGGCATTGCCATTATATATTATATATATATATATATATATATATATATATATATATATATATATATATATATATATATATCCAGAAATATCCATCAATCTATTGGGACCATACTCTCTGCAGAAGATTGGTGCTGCCTAAGCAGTCTCCTTAGATATTGGGCACAATCCTGGACAGGTCGTCACTCCGACACAGGACACCAGCAAACTGGCACTCATTTTGCCAACCTCAGAAAGATGACAAGCAGAGTCAACCCCACCTGGTATTAATTCAACAGCCAAGTGGGATTTGAACTCAGGATCCGAGAATCCCAAGTCCACCACCCGAACCATGAAATAAACACCAGGCACGATATATATATATATATATATATATATATATATATATATATATATATATATATATATATATATATATATATATATATATACATACATATACATATACATATATATATACATATACATATATATATATATATATATATATATATATATATATATATGTCCATGTGCACGGGTATCGCTAGTATGTATATATGTTTATGTCGAAATATCTATCTATCTATCTATATATATATATATATATATATATATATATATATATATATATATATATTGTTGCAGTTCTCAGAACCGCATGCATACAACAGATAGGTGTCCCAAGACAGTTATTCCATTATTGTGCATGTGGAGGGTCCCTTTCATTTTGTTTAGCGGGACAACAAGAGAGTGTGTTGCGATGATCTAACAGCTAGGGTTGCTTAAATCATTTTCTCCTTCATTTCATCCCGACTCTTCTTCTTTTCTGATTATTGCTGA
>NC_140974.1:36946563-36971563 GCF_056783735.1 Eptatretus burgeri | reverse complement strand
GTTTCTGGCGGAGAGGAACATGCCAACTCTGGAGCAATCCCCGTATTCTCCAGACTTGGCCCCTTTTGATTTTTTCCTATTCCTCAAGCGCAAGGGGATGATCAAGGGGACCCGATTTCTTGATGTGGAGGCTATCAAAAGGGCCATGACGATGGATCTCTGGAGGATTCCAAAAGAAGCCTTCCGGGGGTGCATCGAAGCATGGAAGAAGAGGATGGACAAGTGTGTGATACTGGAGGGAAACTATTTTGAAGGGCACAAGCTGTGATTTCAATATATTTTTTGGAATAAAATTTCTGTGAAGTCAGTCCCGTTACTTTTTCGACGGACTTCGTATATATATATATATATATATATATATATATATATATATATATATATATATATATATATATATATATATATATATATATATATATATATATATATATATATATATATATATATATATAAAATCAAAAGCATGTGGAGTGTGAAGAGCACTCCCACAATCTCCACTGGACATAGTTTTTGATTTACCTCCCGATCCCATTACGCGTCTTCTGGTTGAATGGTTTGCATTAACAGGAACAATTGTCTGGGTGGCAGATGGATAGTTTGCGGATGATGCATTTTTACCGTGTGATACATAATCCGCGGCGATGCTCACCATAACAGTCAGGAGGAGTGTCTGATATATACTGAAACGCAAAAGAAACTTACCACTTTTTAAACCTTCAAATATCAACAATAACACTGCGTGTAATAAATGTGTGAACTTATTTGTGGACAATAGTGTCCTCACTGTCAGACAAAACGGTCACGGATGGTCACTTGAACCTTCAATGGTCACTTCATAGCACAGCTGTTGAACAGCCGTTTTGACTGTCAATGATTAGCCAATGGGTACGGGATGATTTTAATGAGCTGCACGTGATGTCTTGATATTGACTTTAAAAAGGCCAGTGCAAAATGGGCATTTCGATCAACATGCAACGATTGTCAAGGGATCAACGGCAGTGTGCCTTGGGCATACTGCAAGGCGGATTGAGCTACCACGAGGTGGCACGTCGCCTTGGCTGTTCACACCAGACGATATCGGCCCTGGTGGACAGAGACACCCTCCACAACTCTGCAGACGACAGACCTTGATCAGGGAGGCCAAGAGTCACCATTGCAAGGCAGGACAGGCAGATGGTCCTAAGTCAGATGGCTTCAGACATTGAGGACTGAGTGGGACAGAATCCAGCAGCAATCCATCCAAAGACTGGTTTGCAGTATGTGCTGATGATGCACTGCCTGTATCCAAAACAATGGTGGCCACACACGCTATTGAAAGGGGACTGACATTGCACCCTGTGCTGTTCTGTACTGTAGAACAAACTTATGAGATGGTGTATTTTGGTCAAAAACTTGACATGTCATCAATAAAATGCCAATGTTTCAATTAGCAATTGTTGGTTTGTTTTATTTTGAACTGTTACAATTTTATTACATTTCAAACAAGTGGTAAGTTTCTTTTGCGTTTCAGTATACATGTATATCGAAAATGTGGAATGTGACTAGCACTCCTCTGAGCTCCAATGGACATAAGTCCTACACCAAAGCATTACCTCCAATCCCGGCGACTCTGCCAAACAGACAAAGATTACATGGTCAACATTAGTTAAACATCAAACGGGGCCACCTATCTGCATTTCAGACTTATTTGCCTCTTTTGAAGGTGCCTTTTTAAATAAAAAAAAACAGGTAAAATCAAACAACTTGGTGCATGCAACTTGACCCCATGGCCAAAGTACACAGCCCAGATGGACTGTACCATTAGCATACACATGCCCCTCAGCCCAAAGGTGAAGCACATGGGCAAGCAAACACACACATCATAACCCTGAAGGGCCAGAATGCATGGTCGTACAATTGGACCACTCCATAGGAGTGAGTCCCCATGATTCCAATGGCATGCCGTCCTGAATTTGGGCTTGTTTGCCCTCACCAGGATGGCGTACCAATAATATCGAACAAATGATGACTCCATTCATTGTTTAAACATCAATCGTACCTCATGGCTGTTATAGTGTGCGTCGCCACGGATTACGTGTCACATGGTAAAACTGCACAAGCCACAAAGAACAACCATCCATCTTCCACCAAGACGATTGTTCCCGCTCATGCAAAACCATTCAACCAGAAAACACGTGGTGCGATCAGTGGGGAAATAAATATATGTAGAGTGTGAGGAGCACTCTCCCAATCTCCAATGGACACAAAGTCCTCATGTGATGGTAAACCAGAAGAGGATTGTTGTGTCATATTGTCGCATTGTAATATGGGGTCATTCTGACCTTTTTTGGTTGTTTTTTGAGATTTCATTCTTCTATGTTTTTTTTTTCTTCTTAAATTGTCAGGAGCCAATCACATTGCACCTAACCTTACACAACCAATCAGCATAAAGTGCAAACAGACGAATGGACAGCCATATATATTCCCTATATACATATATGTTGCGTGGTGTTGCCGTACATACCATATGCCTGGTGTTCAAATTCATCCTGAGTTCAAATCTCACTTGGCTGTTGAATTAATACCAGGTGGGGTTGACTCTGTCTGTCATCCTTCTGGGGTTGACTCAGCCTGTCATCCTTCGAGGTCAGCAAAATGAGTGCCAGCTTGCTGGTATCCTGTGTCGGAGTGACGACCCATCCAGGATTGTGCCCAGTAGCCAAGGAGACTGCTTAGCACCAACGCTCTGCATAGAGTATGGTCCCAATGGATGGATGGATACTAGGGTGTTTCATATTGCAACTTTTTTGCGCGAGTCAAGTTGGCTACCCGTCGTAGCTTTCCAATATGGATAAAAACCCCACTCGCCGATTTTTAGAATTTTCCTCCCAAAAATGGCCGCCGACAGCTATTTTTTCCAAAATGGCGGCCTTTTCACGTTTTGACACAGAAATCGACTCCTACACCTGCTAAAATACGTTAATGTTACTTGATATGTGTATGTTTGTAGATGATTATGATTGCTATGTCTGCTTGCAGTCGGGGACTAGACATTAGGCATCCAATATGGCAGAAAAATCCAAAATGGCGTCCAAGATGGCCGATTTTTGGCCACTGGAAAGTTGTTCCCTCCGATGTGGGTTCTAATATGTCTAGTTATAGGTTTTTGGGTGTGCTAAATTCGTTTTTATGCTCTAAAATGCAGTATATCTGTCACAGAGACGTCTGCGGGAGTCATGCTCTCGCGTTAAGAAGTAGTTCTTGCAAGTCCGAAGAAGAATTTTGAATATTCTGGCCCTCATTGATATCAGAAAATAATTAAATATTCGACACCTATGGTTTTGACACCACAATTGGTAATTTTCGCTCTTGCCGATTCCAACGTGCCCACAGATGAGCGAGAAACAATGGCAAAACTGTTGCATCAGACACCTAGACTACCTCATGATCAACTCAGCCCAGGAAAGCCAAAATTTCCGGCCGTGGATGAGAATGAGAGTAGTGACCTGTGTCTCAGCAGTTTCATAGATGACGACTCGTGGCGGTTATTCAATCTTCTTGAACTATATGATGTACTTGATGTAGAATGGATGTGTGAGCCTGCAAGCATATTACCAGAAAGTGATGGTTACCAAAAATTCACAAACTATTTGCACAATGTTCACGTAGTTAACGACCTTGCAGAGCATGGAATTAAGTTGATTTCGGATTTTATAGACAAAACGAGGGATGAACAGCAAAGGCAAGCTTTGCTTCAAGTGGTTGAGTGGCACAGGCAGAATTATTCTGGATACACAAAATCCACTCTTCAGAAAATGTAGATAACTATATGAAGCGAAGTGTGAACAATGATGTTTTTGAACTATGGAAATTTTAATTAGAAATGTCGCTACAGCCATGTATGCCATGCCATGGCCAATATTATTGATTATCGAGGCTGATAGGCACGCATACATGAATTCAGATTAGAACATTCATTGTGGCATTAGTATACTCGTAATTCGTGTATATACTGTACATGTTAAATAAATACATGTTTGACCTTCGAATATTTAATTGTTATTTTCTGATATCAATGAGGGCGAGAATATTCAAAATTCTTCTTCGGACTTGCAAGAACTACTTCTCAACGCGAGAGCATGACCCCGCAGACCTCTCTGTGACAGATATACTGCATTTTAGAGCATAAACAAGAATTCAGCACACCCAATAACCTATAACTAGACATATTAGAACCCACATCGGAGGGAACAACTTTCCAGTGGCCAAAATCGCCCATCTTGGACGCCATTTTGGATTTTTCCGCCATATTGGACACCTAATGTCTAGTCCCCGACTACTAGCAGACATAGCAATCATAATCATCTACAAACATACACATATCAAGTAACATTAACGTATTTTAGCAGGTGAAGCAGTCGATTTCTGTGTCAAAACGCGAAAAAAGGCCGCCATTTTGGAAAAAATAGCCGCCGGCGGCCATTTTTGGGAGGAAAATTCTAAAACTCGGCGAGTGGGGTTTTTATCCATATTGGAAAGCTATGACGGGTAGCCAACTTGACTAGCGCAAAAAAGTTGCAATATGAAACATCCTCGTGAGGAGGTAGGCGGAGCTACAAACGCTTTCAATCGGGACTCCACCCAGAAGGGTGGGAGTTGCCCCGCCTACCGTGGGCCTGTCCAATGGAAGACAGCCAGGGAATCGCGCGATGGGTCCGACCAATCCGAGTGGCCAGGAGAAGAAGCCCCTCCAGCCTGAAGAGGAAGAAGTGGTTGTCGGGACGAGCGTGAAGAGATTGCGTCCCATGTGTCCCGAAGTGCTTCTGTCTGGTCTGTGCGGACAGCATCCCGCGCATCGGAGGTATCTCGTCTGGCGCATTACAGCAAGCGGTGGACCAACTCATCAAAGGAGATCACCTCGTCTCGCCTCCTCTGGTCCGTGCTTTTGGCGACCGGAGCTCCGGGAAGGGGTGGACGACCAGCCGCGCACTCGCGGCCAGGTAGCCAGCCGTTCTGACTCCCAGCCAAACTATCCTCCTCGGCTGGAGAACCGAATAAAAGACCCGATGGGGTCCATTTCTTTGGGTGTGTGTCTGAGTGTGGGCCTGTCTCTAAGTAGAATCGTTAAGTGCTTTTGCTTATACATTTGATACATTTCATATTCGGATAACTCTGCTCTTTTTGTGTTCCCTTCCCCCAATTGTAAATAAATCCCCTCTTGTTGAATGTCCCAGCTCGTCCTTGTCCTTTCTATCATTGGTTTGCCATGCTGCGAATGGGAATTAAGAGGTCTCATTGCTACCGTAATCGTGTGATCGGCCTGGCAGGATTCTGATACTCTCTGCTCAGGGTACAACTCGGATCCGGCTCGGTAACGGCCCGGATCGCGCAGATCCTGCCGAGGGTGAATTTCCCCGGTAGTTTGGACAACGTGGGTATTTAGCTAAATTGAAATTGGCAATCGACCCCATCCCACGTGGTCGACCTATTGGCGATCTTCGGTCCGATAAGGGCCCCGTGACCTTTCGGATTTATTTGAAGGGTGCGACCTAAATTCCGGGTGTTCGGTGGAGCCGACTCTACTGCTCCATCTAGCGGTCGTGCTCGCCACTGAGACCCGGCCCCACAATAGAAGGTACTAAACATTTACATCAGTGAGTGAGTGAGTCAGTGTATAGATAGAACTTTAGATATAAGATATCTAAAAGATATCTTATGATACACACAAACAAGCACACACATATCAATGGTAGGTTTGAAATCGAGATGTGGAAAGCTAGTAATGAAACTCTATAAAATATATAATATTGTTACTATATCAGTGACAAACATGGAATTCGAGCTCTCACAATAAAAGCATTGGTATAATAATACAGCCTTAACGCATTGCGATAATAAAGCCAAAATGCAGCTCTTCTTTTCCTTTCCCTTCCTCTTCCTTTTCCCTCGTCTCTCTGTCCCCTCCCTCTATGTTCTTCGTTATTCCTCTTATTCCTCTTCTTCCTCTGTCTCTCTCTCTCCCCCCCTCTCTCTCTCTCTCTACGCTATTAATGTTTCCCGCCTGGTTGCACTCGCTTCAGATAACGTTATCAGCTCTTTGTTAGCCGGTGCTGGCACACGTTATGGTCGGTGAGGCGACGAACCAAAGCCCACGATTTAGAGGCGATGACGACGGTAGACAGAAGGAGGTGTATTTGGGGGTGAGGGGGGGGGCTGAGGTTTGTTCGAGTTGAATTCAGGTGGATGGAGGGTGAGGCGGGGTTAATCAAAGTAAGACTTCGTTTCAGGCATGATTTTGTTTTCACAATTTGAAGTCATCCGACTATAAAGGGAATGAGGTTCACGTGTTTGGCCAAAGTCTGGCATCACGAGTATGAAAGTGAAAGAAGGAAAGCGAAGAAATACGTACATATTATGTGATACAATGGCACAAAATAGCAAATTGCAAAACCTCACCATCAATAGAGGAAACACGGGGTTACCATGGTGGATATGTGGACCAGAAATTGAGTCCTCATGAGGCAGGTTATCGGTTACAGGAAATGCACAATTTTCCCATTTTGCCAGAATGAAGGAATTGTTTTCCTACTCTGGAGTGTTTTAATGTTCAAAATGTATAGACAGAACAACTGGCTTTAATATACACGTACACTCCAGAGGAATGCATGCTTCATGATGCGGCCCCACTGCTGGCACTGCACGAGAAGATATCGGATTTGGTAAATGGCGTTAATTTAAAGCCTGGTGAGTAATATCGGGGAACAAGTAGGATAATTATTCATACAAAGTGCAAGAGAGGAAACCAAGGCTCTGACATGCAGTAAGGTAAGGCGTCACTTTACACGTCGGTCACAATCTCCTCTGTCACCCAAACGTTATGGGTTTAAACCCTCTGTCCATGTGTGCTCTCATTCACGAGCGCCCTCTGCAGTGATGCTTCACGAGCAGGACGAACACTCAGTGACGTGTCACGAGTGCGAGGCACACTCTCAGTGACGCATCACGAGTGCGAGGAACACTCCCAGTGACGTGTCACGAGTGTGAGAACAAATCTCAGTGACGCATCACGAGTGCGAGGCACACTCTAAGTGACGCCCCACGAGTGTGAGAACAACTCTCAGTGATGAGTCACGAGTGTGAGACACACTCTCAGTGATGTGTCACGAGTGCGAGGCACACCCCCAGTGACGCATCACGAGTGCGAGGCACACCCCCAGTGACGCATCACGAGTGTGAGAACAACTCTCAGTGACGCATCACGAGTGCGAGGAACACTCCCAGTGACGTGTCACGAGTGTGAGAAACACCCCCAGTGACGTTATCGTGCCGATCACGATTCACGCGTGAGATGAGCACACTTTCTGGAGACAAATTAAGTGGTATCGCCAAGAGGTAATTGCAAATCGACACCATTGCGGTCTTGCACAAGTGCCATTAATCTAAGGATTGTTCAACAGGAAGAAGTTTTTATATTAGTACCAGGACTGACAATGTGGTTATGACGTCATACTTATGCTCTTTCATATGTCTTATCCGTCTTACCACAGGACTTGTACAACAAATAAAAGATAAATCTCTCCATGTAAACATCGCCTCAACTTTATGGGTAATTATTAGGAGGCGAAATTCACTGATTGCACCGTCATTTACGTTTTGTGACGTCAAGCATTGGGAATAGAGACGGGGTGTGAAGAAAACTGGGAAAAAACTACAACCTATTTGATTCGATTATCGTTTAAGGATTTATCACCATCGGTTTTGACCGTCTCCCTCCGCCCCCCCCTCCCCCGGCTCACCTCCCCATGCCCTCAAAACAAACGAATATAGGATTCGAAATAAATTTACATCGCAGCTGTTTTCCGTTGTGGCTCATATTTGCCAAAGATCATGTGACATCCCAAATGTAGGTTTGGAGTGGAAGTCCTGGGAGAGGCGGGGCTGCATCACATGACGTGACCATCGAGCCAAAGCTTGGGGGGGTTTAAAAGCAAAGAAAATTTTTATTGGGAAATATCAGCACGTCCAGTTAAATTCACATTCAAATAAGCCATTAAACTGTACGTGTGTGTGTATGTGTATGTATGTATGTATATGTATGTATATATATATATATATATATATATATATATATATATATATATATATATATATATATATATATATATATATATATATATATATATATATATATATATATATATATATATATATATATATATACCAGGCCGAGTGGCGTGCGCATGCAATCCGGCTATACGGAGGCTTGGGTTGGAGGATCGCTTGAGGACAGGTCCTCTGCGCTGGGCCATGCTATGAGAGGGTGTAGGGCAGCCCGGAATCATGGCAAAACCCAATCCTTATCCCTGTGTCGTAAGAGGCGACCAGGGTTGCGTCAGGAAGGGCATCCGGCGTAAAACCTGTGCCAAATCAGTATGCGGATCATAACAGATGATCCGCTGTGGCGACCCCTAACGGGAGCAGCCGAAAAACGAACAAAATATATTATATATACTAGTGCGGGCCCGTAGGGGCGTGCCGTCGGTGCGTGCCAGTATATGCAGCTTCGTGCCTGCAGTATCAGGTCCCCAGCATCAATTGTGACGTCATATCAAACGAAGAAGAAGAATGGTGACATCCCCTCTCTCTCGCCCTCCTCTCTCCCCCTTCCTCTCTCCCCCCTCCTATGTCCCACCCCTCTCTCGCCCTTCTCTCTCCCCCCTCCTCTCTCCCTTTTCTTGCTCCCCCTCTCTTGCCCTTCTCTCTCCCCCCTCCCTCACCCTTCTCTCACCCCCTCTCTAGCCCTTCTCTCTCCGTGCGTATATGTATATATATATACATAAATATATATATATATATATATATATATATATATATATATATATATATATATATATATATATGTATATGTATATCTTCTCCCTATTTCGGCTGCTCCCAAAGGGGTCGCCACAACGGATTACCCGTTATGATAATGGTACGCCTATTCTAAGTACACTGGTACTCACGCCTACCAGTACACCGATACTCACTTCGCAGACCTCGGAAGGATGACAGGCTGAGTCAACCTCCTGGTGTGTATTAATTCAAGCGGCGAATGGGGCTTGAACTCAGGACCTTTTAGATCCCAAGCCGCTACCCTTACCACTATGCCAACACCAGGCTATATATATATATATATATATATATATATATATATATATATATATATATATATATATATATATATATATATATATATATATATATATATACACACATATATACACACATACATACATATTTCTTCTTTCGGCTGCTCCCGTTCAGGGTTGCCACAGCGGATCATCCGTATGATCCGCATAGTGATTTGGCATATGTTTTACGCCGGATGCCCTTCCTGACGCAACCCTGGTCGCCTCTTACGACACAGGGATATGGTACACCTATTTTAACCGGGGTATACACCGGCCCAGTGCACTGGTACTCATTTCGCCGACCTCGGAAGGATGACAGGCTGAGTCATCCCCCTGGTGTATTAATTCAGTGGCCCAACGGTGCTTGAACTCATGACCTTTTGGATCCCAAGCCGCTGCCCTCACCACTGCGCCAACACCAGGCTCATATATATATATATATATATATATATATATATATATATATATATATATATATATATATATATATATATATATATATACATATATATATATACATACACATATATATATATATACATACATATATATATACATATATATATATATATATATATATACATACATATATATATACATATACATATATATATATATATATATATATATATACATATATATATATATATATATACATACATATATATATATATATATATATATATATATACATATATATATATATATATATATATATATATATATATATATATATATATATATATATATATACATATACATATATATATATATATATATATATATATATATATATATATACATATACATATATATATATACATATATATATATATATATATACATATACATATATATATATACATATATATATATATATATATACATATATATATATATATATATATATATATATATATATATATATATATATATACATATATATACATATATACATATATATATATATACATATATATATATATATATATATATACATACATATATACATACATATATACATATATACATATATATACATACATATATACATATATACATATATACATACATATATACATATATATACATACATACATATATACATATATACATACATATATACATATATATACATACATATATACATATATACATATATATATATATATATATATATATATATATATACATATACATATATACATATACATATATATATATATATATATATATATATATATATATATATATATATATATATATATATATATATATATGTATACATATATATATATTACGGTTGTGGAAATTCACAGATCACCATTCAGGTTCCCCGAAGATCAGTTATGTCGATAAGTGTGTGTTCCAGATTACATTTCCCCACTGATGTATAATGGGCCTTGTTCGTGTGCCGGGCTGTGAACCTTTGAGGTGGTGTTATTCTTTTATTTGAAACAAACATCTCCTCACCATCTTCTCCACAACCGCCATCATCTCCTCACCATCTTCACTACAACCGTGTGAAGCCGGTGATTCCAAACACGTCCGCGTGAAGCCGGTGATTCCTAACACGGCCGCGTTTGACGGCAAGATCGGATCAAAACGGCGAAAGGGGCGGAGCCAGCCGGGGATGAAGAGTCGAAGGTGAAAGAGCAAGCCCCCCCCCCCCGAACACGATAAAAAGCCGTGCTGAAACGCTGAGAAGCCAGTTGAGTTTGGAGCCTGGAGTCCGGAGAGTTGAGCGGTTGAAGAGACGCCGAGTCGTCGACAAAACGAACGAGTTGGAGAACGAGTTGGAGAAAGCGTTGGAGAAGAACGCTGGGAGTACTGAGCGTTCAAGTTCGCGCTGCGCTGATGTGGTGGAGTCGCAGTTGGGGTGGGGAGCTGGAGAGTTCAGAGGTTGGAGTGCGGGCAGAGACGCCGAGGGTCGTCGAACCAGGTAGCCCGCTCGGTCTCTCGGAGCCCTTTCGGTCATCCCGGCTCCGAGAAAATTATAAAGGTTCACGAGCCTGGTTCTTCCTTTCATTCTGGGGTTTTGCATGGAAGTCTGTGGCGCCTTGTCCATAAGTCACAAACTGATTAAGTGCATGTACATCATCACTAGACATCGGCTGTAGGTTTTTGCTCGTGTTTTTTTCCCCATTTCCCCCCCCGCCCTCCCCCCCCATTCATTGCATTGCTTGCATGCCTGTGTGGAAATAAATGTTCCCCATTTTTGAATGTCACCTGCTCGTTGCGTCCCTTCCTACATTGACTGCCATGGAGCATTCGGAATAATTTGCTGGCTGATTATAAGCCGATAAAACGTACATCTGGTCTGACGGGGCTTTGCGATATAAAACCGCTCGGCAAACGGAACGAGCTGCTTTAGCGGCTCCTTTTCGTGAAGACTCCGTCGAGGTATAAACTTCCGGCATTTCTGTCCGCGTGAATAATTACGTACATCGACAATTCGGCGATAGACCCTGTAGCGCGTGGACAGAAGAGTTGGCTGGTTTATGGTGTGTTTAAAACACCCGTAGCTGGGTTTCGGCGTTGATCCGGAAACTGCGACTAGATTGCCACGTTCGGTGGGCGCGCGCGGCCGCAATTGGGCTAAAGGCGGTCGTCTGCACGCCAGAGTGGCGAAAATCTACAACACTGGTGTCAGGAGTGGGATGTTCAGTAAGGTGCGTTCCTTCTGCCCTCAGCTTGGAGAAATCATGTCGGGAGCGCTTGTGGTGGCGCGAATATCCAGTGCGATTGTCCCGGTGTGTGTGTTTATGAGTGTGGCGAAATGCGTGTTGAAACGCGCGCATAGCGTGAGTGAAATGGCATGCGTGGAAATGGACAAACGGGTCCAGACAAGGGATGGGAACAGCGAGCCGAAAGGGCCGCTTGTTGCTGTTTCGAGAACCACGCCAATTTCACGGGACGTCGTGTGCGGGGCCCTTTCGGCAGGTAGCGAACGGCCCTCACGCGCGTGTTTTCATACAGGTAAGCCGGCACAGGAACGTGCCGAGTATCGAAAAAGGCTGTCGCGAGGACGGTTTGGATGGCGAGTGTTGGGTGGATTTGGAACACGCGGGTCCCACGTGGACGCGTGTTCGGGACATTTCGTGCTGCTTACCGCGTGTTCTGTTCGCGGAGCGGGTTTCCGGGACGTTACGCGCACGCCAGCTGCAGGCTCGGTGTACGTGTGACGTCATCGGCGGGAATCTCGCGGCACGAATGCCGGACAAACAGCGCACATCCCGCGTGGAGAATTCCCCGCGAGCGAGCGCTATTCGGAATTGGCGGAGTGACGTCATTGCTGCACGGATCGGCCGTTGAAGGGGACGTCGGTGACACCCGCAAGGATGAACGGGCGTACTGTAAACCACCGCCATGGAGGTGCAGAGAAGGAGGAAAAGCCTCGCTTCCAGTACACAAGCCCAGGCAGGGGGTAGGAAACCACTTTGCTTAGGGCACAGGAACACAACTAGTTAGGGGGATGGGTTAGTGATAGTTAGACCAGCTTCATGGGGCAGGGACAAGTCCTCATGGGGCCCGTGGAATGGTTAGTTAGAAGGGATGTTAGGTTCAATTTAGAATGGGAAATGATTTTTGGAGACATGGACAGACTGGAAATGTGTTGAGGGGACGTAGCTTAGCTACGTAGAGTAAATGGAACGTGCATGAGTTTAAGGGATGACGAGGGAGCACGAGGTAGCTTGGGGACTCAGTTAGTAGAATGGCAGTGCCAGTGATATGAGCGATGAAATGCGTTCAAAGGAAACATGATGAGTGAGTGAGGGCCAGTGAGCCTGTGTGAATGGAGCGAATGTGGTATGCATGGTGCGATGAGTGATTGGGGGGAGGAGTGTTTCCCACTCAAGGGACCCCATGGTCAGAGTAATGGGAGTTAGTGGGTTAGCGAAATTCACAAAATGGAGGTCGTTTTGCTGTTGGTGCGAATGTAGGCTCGTAGCACGTTCGGAGGGGGTGCAGGAGTCCTGTTGACAGGCTGGCAGCGTGGCTGCGAATGGTATCACTTAGTGGGCACCCCGGGCATCGGACTAGTCGGCCGCCGTAGGTCAAGGGCCCAAGAGGGGCCGGGATAGCGTAGTGGGCACGGGTGGGCCCACATGAAGCGGGGCCCGTAGCGCCAATGACCACTTGGGCAGTGTCATGGGCATGGGCACCCGGGGAAAGGGGCCCATGGCGCCAGCCTGCCACGTAAGCGTCAAGGGGGAGTAGCCAGGGAGAGCACTCCCCAGATTTTAGGGAGCTGGTAGGCTCAGAGACAGTCTCAGGGCCCGGGGGTGTCATGGTTGGAGAATCGGCAGACGTTAGTTCCTGCCAAGTGAGGCACGCAGTCCAGCCACGAAACCGTGCGAGAGCACGAGCGAAAATTTGAGGGCAAGGCCCAAATTTGTGAGGACACCAACACAGGTGACGGTAATCTTGGTTGGTAGAACCAATAGATTAAGTGAGAGGCGGTTGTTGAAAGCCCCGGGGTAGTTGAAGGTGTAATAAATGTTAGGGCAGAAGTGTACCCCTCCGCACCATCCATCCCTTCACTCTCGGTAGGCCGCTGGACCCACCTTGGGTTAGATCGATGAAATCTGAGGAGGCCATTCTGAGGCTTAATTGGGCCTCAAGACAGGATGCTAGCTCTCCCTTATTCCCCTCCAGGAAGGGAACGTCGAGGTTGGGAGTAGGCGAGGTGACATGGTAGGTTAGCCGGATAGAGACAATAAAGGGGGTTAGGGAGACGAAATTATAAATAGAGTAAATAAATAAGATGGGGCAAAATTAGGTTTTGCAAACTAAGGGAGTGGGTCTGGACAGAGACAGACAAAGGCGAGATAGGTTGGGAGGGAGACAGTAGGGTAGGTCCGAGCCCGCCTTCAGACCGGCTGGCACCACCGCACTCCCTCCACAAACCTCCAGAACGAGACAAGAGGCTGACCAGCTTCGTATGCCGGCCTGTTTGTGCTACAGCGGCCTGTTCCGGCCTTGCCATGCCTTGTCTGTCTGTCTCTGTCTTGACCCCATGCCTGCAAGCCCTTGTTTGTATTTGCCCCTGTGTCCATCCATCACCACGTGCGCCAGGATCATCGAGCAAGTTGCTGGGACTGCCCTGCAGGCAGCCCCACCAACCATTGTGTTTGCTTGCGCCAGTGCCAATCCAGTGTTCTGCAGGGCAGCCACACACGGGGACTGCATTGGTGCAGCCCATGCACCGTTTGTGTTTGCTTGTGTCATCCAGTTCATTTCAAGGGGGAGGCCTGGGACTGCATTGGGCAGCCGGCTACCTTCTTGTGTTCAGTCCTGCATTTATTACATGAGCCAGAGACTGCATTTGGGCAGCCTGGCTCCCTGCTTCAAGAATGGCCTGTGGGATGGCATATGGCATGCCGGGTTTGAGTGAGTTGCCTCCAGCAGATGAAGACATGAAAAAGGTTCTGTGACAGACAACGGGGCCTTTTGAACAGGCCCCGAAGACATCCGACCTTCAGCTGTGGAGCACTCACCCTAAAATACTGAATAACTTTGCCATGCCCTTTTTCCCACAGAGTCCATCAGTCCTGGGCCATGGTTTAGTGTAAAATGTATAAGGTTAAGTTAAGGTAAAAATTGTAAATGAGTTTTGCTCACCCTGCATGTTTGTCGTAGCACCGGCAATTGTAGTTAAGTCGTCTGTCCGAGTGAGTTTGTTTAGTTAGTTACACAGCCCATAGGTTATTTACTTTTGGGACACGGATACACCAAATGTCACACTCAGGGATCCAAAGGTAAATCGTACTTGGGGAGAACTTACACATGAAGGCACACGAAAATTTGACGACTCGGGACGAGTCTGTAAAAAGGGGAGGGGTCGTGTTACGGTTGTGGAAATTCACAGATCACCATTCAGGTTCCCCGAAGATCAGTTATGTCGATAAGTGTGTGTTCCAGGTTAGATTTCCCCACCGATGCATAACGGGCCTTGTTCGTGTGCCGGGCTGTGAACCTTTGAGGTAGTGTTATTCTTTTCTGTCTTTTATTTTAAACAAACATCTCCTCACCATCTTCTCCACAACAAACAAACATCTCCTCACCATCTTCTTCACAACAAACAAACATCTCCTCACCATCTTCTCCACAACCGCCATCATCTCCTCACCATTTTCTCCACAACCGCCATCATCTCCTCACCATCTTCTCCACAACCGCCATCATCTCCTCACCATCTTCTCCACAACCGCCATCATCTCCTTACCATCTTCACCACAACCGCGTGAAGCCGGTGATTCCAAACACGTCCACGTGAAGACGGTGATTCCTAACACGGCCGCGTTTGACGGCAAGATCGGATCAAAACGGCGAAAGGGGCAGAGCCAGCCGGGGATGAAGGGTCGAAGGTGAAGGAGCAAGCACCCCCCCTCCCCCCCCGATAAAAAGCCGTGAAGCCAGTTGAGTTTGGAGCCTGGAGTCCGGAGAGTTGAGCGGTTGAAGAGATGCCAAGTCGTCGACAAAGAATGAACAAGTTGAAGAACGAGTTGGAGAAGAGCGCTGGGAGAGAGAGAGAGAGAGAGAGAGAGAGAGAGAGAGAGAGAGAGAGAGAGAGAGAGAGAGAGAGAGAGAGAGAGAGAGAGAGAGAGAGAGAGAGAGAGAGAGAGAGAGAGAGAGAGAGAGAGAGAGAGAGAGAGAGAGAGAGAGAGAGAGAGAGAGAGAGAGAGAGAGAGAGAGAGAGAGAGAGAGAGAGAGAGAGAGAGAGAGAGAGAGAGAGAGAGAGAGAGAGAGAGAGAGAGAGAGAGAGAGAGAGAGAGAGAGAGAGAGAGAGAGAGAGAGAGAGTTCACGCTGCGCTGGTGTGGTGGAGTCGGGAAGAGAGGTTGGAGAAGAGCGCTGAGAGAGCGTTCACGTTGCGCTGGTGTGGTGGAGTCGGGAAGAGAGCTTGGAGAAGAGCGCTGGGAGGGAGCATTCAAGTTCGCGCTGCGCTGGTGTGGTGGAGTCGCAGTTGGGGTGGGGAGCTGGAGAGTTCGGAGGTTGGAGTGCGGGCAGAGACGCCGAGGGTCGCCGAACCAGGTAGCCCGCTCGGTCTCTCACAGCCCCTTCGGTCATCCCGGCTCCGAGCAAATTATAAAGGCTCACGAGCCCGGTTCTTCCTTTCTTTCTGGGGTTTTGCATGAAAGTCTGTGGCACCTTCTCCATAAGTAACAAACTGATTTTGCGCATGTACATAATAAATAGACATCGGCTGTAGGTTTTTGCTCATGTCTTTTTCCCCATCCCCCCCCCCCCCATTCATTGCATTGCTTGCATGCCTGTGTGGAAATAAATGTTCCCCATTTTTGAATGTCACCTGCTCGTTGTGTCCCTTCCTACATTGACTGCCATGGAGCATTCGGAATAATTAGATGGCCGATTATAAGCCGATAAAACATCTGGTAGACGTACATCTGGTAGACGGGGCTTGGCGATTTAAAACCGCTCGGCAATCGCAAACGGAACGAGCTGCTTAAGTGGCTCGTTTTCGTGAAGGCTCCGTCGAGGTATAAACTCCCGGCATTTCTGTCTGCGTGAATAATTAGGTACATAGACAATTCAGCGATCGACCCTGTACCGCGTGGACAGAAGAGTTGGCTGGTTTATGGTGTGTTAAAAACACCCGTAGCTGGGTTTCAGCGTTGATCCGGAAGCTGCGACTATATTGCCACGGTCGGTGGGTGCGCGCGGCCGCAATTGAGCTAAAGGCGGTCGTCCGCACGCCGGAGTGGCGAAAATCTACAACAATATATATAATATATCCATCCATTGGGATCACGCTCTGTGCAGAGCATTGGTGCTGCTTGAACAGTCTCTAGGGGTATTGGACACAATCCTGGATGGGTTGCCACTCCAACACAGGATACCAGCAAGCTGGCACTCATTTTGCCCACCTCAGAAGGATGACAGGCAGTCAACCCCACCTGGTATTAATTCAACAACCAAGGGGGGTTTGAACTCAGGATCCTAGGATCCCAAGCCCACCACCCTAACCATTAAGCCAATACCAGGCATACATACTGTATATACTGTATATGTTGTTGTTCGTCTTTCGGCTGCTCCCGTTAGGGGTCGCCACAGCGGATCATCCGTTATGATCCGCATACTGATTTGGCACAGGTTTTATGCCGGATGCCCTTCCTGACGCAACCCTGGTTGCCTCTTACGACACAGGGATAAGGATTGGGTTTTGCCATGATTCCGGGGTGCCCGACACCCTCTCACAGCATGGTCCAGCGCAGAGCTCCCGTCCTCAAGCGATCCTCCAACCCAAGCCTCTGAGTAGCCGGATTACAGGCGCACGACACTACGCCCGGTTGCATACACACACACACATATATATATATATATATATATATATATATATATATATATATATATATATATATATATATATATATATATATATATATATATATATACACATGCATACATATATATTGTTACAGTTGTGGAAATTCACAGAACCCCATTCAGGTTGCCCAAAGATCAGTTATGACGATATTTGTGTGTCCAGAATAGATTTCCCCACTGATGTCTAACGGGCTGTGAATCTTGAGGTAGTATTATTCTTTTCCATCTGTATTTTGAACAACATAACCTCACCACCTTCGCCACAACGAACAACATCTCGCAATCATCTCCATAAACATCGCCATCTTCCCCAACAAACAACATCAACAAACAAACAACGACATCTCAACAACCACGCCATCCCCACCACAACAGCATCTCAGCAACTCCCGCCCCGATATCCCACAGAACGGGACAGAAATGACGGTGGGGCAACAACAACAGAGCCAAGCCGGAGTCTCCTGGAATTCCCCCCCGCCGTGAAGGGCAGGGCGAACGCCCTGAGCGATAAAAAGGCCCGTGTCGACGCCGATTGAGTTGTTGTTGGCGGTTGTGAGAGAATTGGGGAGGACATTGGTGGAATCGGTGTGGAGAGCGGGAGCAGTTGGTTTAAGTTGGTCGAGTCTGAGCCGGAGAGGAGTCGCCAGCAGTTCGCCGTTGGAGGCACCGTTTGAAGGCGTTGTTGGAGTCGAGACGAGTTCGGGCAGAGACATCGAGGGTCACCCAGCGAGTCACCAAGAGGGTGGCAGGTAGCCTGCTCGGTCTCTCAGAGCCTTACGGTCATCCCGGCTCCTAGCAAATATTGAAGGCTTACGAGCCCGGGTCTTGTTCTTTTCTGGGGTTTTTGCATGGAAGTCTGTGGCGCCTTGTCCGCTATGTAGAATTGTTATAAGTGTACATTAATAAATAGACAACGGCTGTCGGTCTTTTTGCTCGTGTCTTGTCCCTTACCCCCATTGCTTCATTGACTGCATGCGTGTGAAATAAATGTCATTGTTTGAATATTCACCTGCTCGTTGCGTCCCTTCCTCCATTGAGCTGCCGTAATTGCGTTCAGAATAACAGCTGGTTTTTAATAGCCGATAAGATAATATAGTCCGACGGGGCTTGGCGATAATAAAGCGCTCGGCAATCGCAAACGGCGCGAGCTGTTTAAAACGGCTCGTGTCCGTATGGGTCCCGTCGAGGTGTAAATCCCCGGCATTTCTGTCTGCACGAATACTTAGGAAAATCGAAAATTCGGCGATCAACCCTGTCGTGCATGGACAGAAGAGTTGGCTGATTTACGGTGTGGTTAAAAACACACCCGTAGCTGGATTTCGGCGTTGATCCGAAAGCTGCGACGAGACTTGCCACGGTCGGTGGGCGCAATTAGCTAAAAGCGGTCGTCCGCACGCTGGAGTGGCGAGAATCCACAACAATATATATACTAGCATATACCCGTGCTCCGCACGGAGTTGAATGGGTGGCAAAAGGTGGATGAGGCATAATAGTTGATGTTATGGGAAGCTGGGGAGGGTGTCATTAGGGATGTGATGCACTATGGTTACCTGTCCTTAGTTTTCTAAAGGACCTCCCTGTACATGACATTTTGGGTGAGTGTGTATGTATATATATATATATATATATATATATATATATATATATATATATATATATATATATATATATATATATATATATATATATGTACATACATACAGAGCAGACTTATCCCGTTATATCTTCGACAACATTAACTTATGCTACAATAGGCGCCATTACATAACACAAACCCGATGAAGATTCGGTAGTCCTCATCTGCTCTCCTTCCTTCTAGCTAAATGGCCCTCGAAATACCTGGTGCGGTCGGCCGACTGTGCAACCCAGTATGCTTTTGGAGACGCTCCGATTGAGCAATCCCACCTTAAGAGTCAGCGTGTTATCTCCTGCTTAATCACTTTGCCGGAGGTCGTGGAAACGTGTGCTCCGCACTGGTCCAGAAGAACGTCCACGAGTGTAGATGCAGCGACATGAGACGAGGGGCAGTGAAGAGAGGACGGAGCACAGAGGGCGAGGCAAACAGGCGGAGAAGTGGACGAGGCAGGCAGATGTAGAAGTGGGCGAGGAAGGCAGGCGGAGAAGTGGGTGAGGAAGGCAGGCAGAGAAGTGGGCGAGGCCCGGGCCTTTTACAAGCCCTGGGCGAAGGGTGACGATCCGAAGCGACATGCCGTGACCTGAATCGTGCTTCCTTTTTGGGCCAGGGCAATCACAGCCCCACCCTGCCAGGCTCCTGGGGCTGGAAGTGGTCTCATGCACATCCGGCGCGACACGGCCCAGAGCCTCGCGAACCCCCTTTACAACCCACATCCCTCGCTGCCCGTCCTGCCATGTTCTGGTGACTGGACGAGGGTCAATTCAGTCCCATGCCCTCATTCGTGCATCCCTGGCAAGACGCGGCCGGCGCTGCCAACTCGCTTGGCCCGTCCCCGCAAAACGCGGTCCGAGTGGCCTGGGCCGTGCAGCACGCCTGTTTTGTGGTGAATTGTATCGATGCGGAGGTGCGGGATAATTTTTCCCATGTGCGGGAGATGTTGGTGGTTGAGGTGGTGAGCTTTTGGTGAGAGAAGGTTGAGCAAGATGAAATGCCATTGTAAACTGTTGCACAGATTTGAATGAAAGGGCGTGCCATGTGTGCGCCGGGCAGCGAGTTTATTCATGTTGTGAGTGTTTCAAAGGTGGCTGCCTGGGTGCTGTACCTGCTTCGATTTGCACCATGGTTAAAAGGAAAGGGATGGATGGGAATCAGGATTGAAGATAGATATATAATTGTTAAACTGAGCTATTAGACCCATGCAACACACTTCGTCCTGTTAACCCACTAGACATGAGGAGAAGGTCTGACTGCACGAATCCTAACGAAACAACTGCCTGGGGATCACTATATGTTGGTTGCCATTGCCTTAGGAGGCATGCGGTTTTACAGAACCTCAACAATACATATATATATATATATATATATATATATATATATATATATATATATATATATATATATATATATATATATATATATATATATATATATATATATATATATATATATATATATATATATATACACCGTCGTGCGCCCAGAATCCGAACGCCCCATTGTTTGAACAAATTGGAATCCGAACAATTTTTGAGAAAAATTTGCCCTAAAAACCGAACACATTTTCGAAAACCGAACACAACGTGGCGTTCATGTTTGTTCACGTGTCTGTTCGAGCCGCATCTTCGCGCTTTGTTCATTCAGTTGGTCGGTGGAAGTACTCGTGAAAGCATCTCTCGTGTCGATCGCTACTTTACCTCGTGTTTTCACCTTCATTTGTGCTGTTTTTTTTCTTCTTCAATTATCACCCTTGTGCATTCACCTTGGCAACCAAGAAGAGCAGTGAAGCAAATAGGAGTAAGAGGAAGTCCGTGAGAACGACAATTGAGTTGAAGAAAGAACTTATCGCTAAGCATGAGGAGCGGTACGCGTGTGTCTGATCTCGCTGCCATGTTCGAGCTGCCGAAATCGACCGTGTGTAGGATTCTGAAAAATAAAGAAGCGAGAAAGGCGCGAAAACCCGTCGTGAAGCGAACTCATTCAATGAACCCTCTGACGAATCGGCTTTAACGAACTCAACGTTTTTTTTCGCGAGCATGGTAGTGACGTCATGCTGAGTCACCCAATCGCTTCACCTCTTGATTCTCTCCGTGGAACTGTGCGGTGAAAATGGCACGTTTGTGTCTCCACATAGTGTATTGGGATACAAAACACCATTTGGTGCTTCATGGTTAATTACATACCTCCACCAGGCTGAACAGTTTACGTTTTAGATCCCAATGGTCACTGATAGGCCAGAGCTGCATCCAGACCTGATGGAAGAAGCGACAACGCTCCTGCTCATGCCCCAGGCTTGGAAGAAGATTCATGACTCAGAAAAGGTCATTTACTCATCTTATTTTACCTTAAACATGGGTAATTTCAGTTGAAAGTGTCTTGAAAGTGGGTTTTCTTGGGGTCCAGGAACGGATTAATTCACTTTCCATTATTTCTTATTGGGAAAATAGTCTTGGAATCCGAACAGCCTCTTGGAACGAATTAAATTCGGATTCTGGGGGCACCACTGTATATAATATACACACATACATATATATATATATATATATATATATATATATATATATATATATATTTCACAAAGAAAACCCAACACAACACAAAAAAACCCCTTTCAAAATTTTCATCTTTGCCTTTTGGCCTATTAGATCAAAATCATTAAATTACATTAAATCAGACTATTTCCACCTTTATTGACACATCATAACCCACAACTTCGAAGTGTAAAAAAAAAATTCAATAACTTCAGGAAATTAATTAAAAATACAAAACTCGAATATCTTACTTGGAAAAGTGTCCACGCCCCCTAAATAATAACAATTGTAAGTTAGCTCAGGTGTAACCAATCACCTTCAAAATTACACACCAAGTTAATTGGCCTCCACCTGTGTTAAATTGTAGTGACTGATTATATCAGAATAAAATTAGCTATTCCTGTACGTTTTCTCTGCTGGGTGGTGCATTTCACAGCAAAGACAACCATGAGTACCAAGGAGCTTTCAAAAGACCTCTGGGATAAAGTTGTGGAAAGGTACAGATCAGGAGATGGAAGTAAAAATATATTTCAAATTCCTTAAATATACCTTGGAGCACTGTCAGGACAATCATTAAGAAGTGGAAGGCGTATGGTACCACCAAAACCCTGCCTCGATGAGGCCATCCCTCCAAACTGGATGACCCAGCAAGGAGCACACTGGTCAGAGAGGCCACCAAGAGGCCAATGGCAACTTTAAAAGAGCTATATGCCTTTATGGCAAAGACTGGTCACTGTGTGCATATGGCATCAATATCCCAAGCCCTCCACAAGTCTGGCCTGTATGGTACAGTGGCAAGAAGGAAGCCATTACTCAAAAAAGCCCACCTTGAGTCCCATTTGATGTATGCAAAAAAACCACTCTGGAGCATCTGAAGCTATGTGGAAAAAAATTTTGTGGTCTAAGGAAACCATGATGGAACTTTTTGGCGAGAATGGAAAATGTGACATTTGGCACAGAGCCAACACAGCATATCACCCAAAGAACACCATCCCCACTGTGAAGCATGGTGGTGGCAGCATCATGTTATGGGGATGTTGTTTCTCATCAGCAGGGACTGGCGCACTTGTCAGCATAGAATGGAAAATGTATGGAACAAAATACAGAAAAATCCGAGAAAAACCTGCTTCCCTCTGCAACAAAGCTGAAATAGGGACGGAAGTTCACCTTTCAGCATGACAATGACCCGAAGCACACAGCCAAAGCCACGCTGGAGTGGTTAAGGAACAAAAAGATAAATGTCCTTGAATGGCCGAGTAAGAGCCCCAACCTAAATCCAATCGAAAATCTGTGGCATGTCTTGAAGATTGCTGTCCATCAACGCTTGCCATGCAACTTGACTGAGCTTGAACAGTTTTGCACAGAAGAATGGGCAAATATTGCCCAATCAGGGTGTGCAAAGTTGGTAGAGACCGATCCCAACAGACTCACAGCTGTAATTGTTGTCAAAGGTGCTTCCACCAAGTATTAACTCAGGGGATGGACACTTATCCAACCAAGATATTCTAGTTTTGTTTTTTAAATAAATTTTCTGAAATTTGCAGAACATGTTTTCCACTTGGAAGTTGTAGGTTACATTGTGTAAATCAAGGAAAAAGTGTGATTTATTGCATTTTAATTCCAGGCTGGAAGACAACAAAAGGTAAAAATTTTGAGAGGGGGTGTCGACTTTCTCCAGGGTGTGTGTGTGTGTGTGTGTGCGCAAGTGCGTGTGCGTGTTGCTGTTGTTGACTGCTATCTCCACGCAGAAGATAGAACGGGAACCTTCCTAGTTTCAAAGTATCTGCCTCCATTAGAACCTTTCATCCGTTATCAGCATTTTAAGTCGGATCCAGGTTTTTGCATGTATCTGGATTGATTACTGATAAAGGCTTGAGGTTCTACATGACAGTAAGAAATCTTTTGTAAATACAAAACCATTCCACACACGTGGTAATTATAATCAATCCTTGGGTTTATAAGGATCACAATTAGACGAAGTTGTAAACTGACAGAACTTACACGTTTGTTGATGGTCACCGTTTCGGTCTTCATGGTGTGTGTGTGGGAGAGTAATAAAATGTTTGCGTTCTCGAAGCCCCATTAGTGCGTCCATAAGATCTGTGTGCACAGACACGCATACACTCCTTCTCTGGGGTAAGTCATTCAGTCGAGGTGAACCGTCAAATTGAATTCTCTTTTCCCCTAAAGATTATTGGTCCATTGGTTTTGCGCATTTTTTTTTTTTAAGCAAACATTCGAACCACGTGCTTTGTTGAAAGTATAGCCCATTGAATACATCCTCCCTCCACGAATACAGCATCAACTGCGTTGGACTCTCACTGGTGCAGGTATCCGTGTGTGTGTGTGTGTGTGTGTGTGTGTGTGTGTGTGTGTGTGTGTGTGTGTGTGTGTGTGTGTGTGTTTACAAAGTGACGATTTTGACGGAACGGCCCGGACGTAACACGATCCAAATTGCGCAAATGTTACGACAACGCCTCAACGTGTTCGCGTCGACAAGCAATGGCGGAGCTGATTAATCGGCTGCACTCGGATTGCAAAGCGAATTATATGGACACAGTGGAGAGAACGGCCGAGTGCACACGGCGTTCAGAACCCAGGACAGCTCCAGAGAGAAGAAGAAGAAGAAGAAGAAGATTAAGAGTAGGGAGTTGTGACTTGATTTGTTGAGTTATTGTGATCAACACATGATCCATGAGGTCGGGAAAGTGTGTGTGTGTGTGTGTGTGTGTGTGTGTGTGTATGTGTGTGTTTATTTATTTCTTTTTTGCGTGTGTCTTTTTGTGTGTGTGATGGAATTGTTAGGTTGTGGTGTGTGAAAAAACGAGGTGCGTGTGTGATAATGGACATTTCTTTTGGTGAGGCATCTCCTGCTGATTTGTCATTTTCTTTTGGTAGAAAATCCAATGAACTGTTTTTCTTCACTATTGATATGTTTCTTATGTATTTATTTGATTCTTGTGTATTTGTGAAGAGTATGGGTTGACTTGACTGCCCGGACACAACTGAGGTTGTGGATCTACTGATGTGGACCCGTGCGTGACCAAGGTTGTGGATCTGCCGTTTGAGAAGTTTCTGGGCTGAAAGGATCGAAACCTTGAGGAAGAACGGTGCCCAGCTGATGATCCTCGGTGTTGGGAAAGTGTCTACTTGTGTATGTGTGTGTTTTTTTTATATATACATATATATATATATATATATATATATATATATATATATATATATATATATATTTATTTATTTTTGGGTGTGTGATAGAATTGTTATGAACAGTTGTGTATGAAAAAACGAGATGTACGTTTGTTTTTTTAATTTACATTTATTTATTTTTGTG
>NC_140974.1:36876563-36941563 GCF_056783735.1 Eptatretus burgeri | reverse complement strand
TCGAATTTTCGGACAGCCGGCTCAACGAGAAAAAGAATACCGTCGCACGTTGTTTTCTGCCCGCACGGTATGGCATTTACTTATTTCCCACCAACGATTGTTGCTCGAGGAGGTGGCAGGAACGGTGACTTCGACCGCGGTCGGGGAATGCTTCCCATCGGCGGTGTCAAGTCCTAAAGGTCGCATCGGCCCACGATTTGCGCGGCGTCGCATGCCGCAGGTTGGCGGTTCGATGCACCGTTTCGCTGTTTGCTATCACAACATGGAAGTTTACGCTCTCTTGCTAAATATAATTACCATGTTGTCACGTTCGCTAATAACCGACTATGCTTACCTGCTGCATAAATATTCAGCAATGTCGCTTTTCCGCGTTTTGAGTTCATTTGACACGCTCCGGGGGCAGGGACGGCGTCGCCTCGACAGCTGCACCGTCGCATTGCTCGGTGGTTAACCGCGGGGTCGGAAGGACCGGGCAGGGATGCCCGGGTAGCGATGATCATCCAGGTTGTATTCGTTTCGGTGATTACACACCTTGCATCGCGGAGCACGCCGTCCCTCGGAGGGGCCTCCTTTAAAGAGACCTTCCTCGCCACTAATGTATAGATCTAAATAATAAATACCCCGTCGCGTATTCCTCAAGGTTGCCGCCTTTGAAAGGGTCGAGTGTCCGCTCGAAGACCCCTATAGCTTCCTGATCGAAAACGATCGCTGCAGGCGCATCACCCACGGAAGCTTTTTTCTGATTGATAACATAATTATACATCGCAACCCTCAAACAGCTCCACCCTGTGAACGAGTGAGGACCGTCGTGTTTTATTCCCTTAACCACATGTTCTTTAACGATTATTATTCCCGCCTGGCATCCCCATTAGTCAAGCTGGTTACGGTGGTTATAACCCCCATTGTATCGTGTAGGTTAATCGGTTCAGGCTTGCGGGTAAAGTGGGATTTGCATTTAAATAACAAATCGTGAATCTTAAAATAAGGGGACAGTTGCAACGATTATAGAGCAGGATATTTTCACTCGAGTTGCTTGTTCGAGGTGATATACATAATCTAAAACACTATGTTTACATATCAAAAATATACATATGCACGAAATAAAGACTTTTGCCGAGAAAATTCAAATAAAATCGTCCGTTAAATAGAGAGACGTACATTCGAAGTTACGAGCGACAACAGACCGTGTAACACACGGTACGAGTAACTGGTATGGATAGGTATACACATCGTTATAACAGAAAGTGATCAAAAAGTTCATGGAACAAAAGGTTGTATTTTCTAAATGATCACAGACTTGATTAAAGGTACTTTAAACACACAAACCTAATTAGCGCTAGTTCGTTTTTCCTCGAGGGCCATGGGTACACGGACGGACGGTGTCACTCTTCAAACAGGTGTGTTGTTGGAGAAAACACGTGTTCTTTGGCAAAACTTCTTGGTCGCCCAAAACAACGTTCCGTGGCAACAAGATGACGGGTCGTGCCCTCGGAAATTCAGGCACCCGAGCACGTGTCCACGGCCGGTACCCGATCCTCATTCAAGTCGATCTGTATGGATAACGCCTTGTCGATGTTACGCGACCGGTCATCGTCCCATGGTTCCCTGACCGTGTACCATCGATGCTCAACGGTAGCAGTACCCCTGGGTCTGGCACGTCGACATCGACGCACCGGACATCAGGGAGGACAAACGTTTTGCCTGCAGAGTTTATGTTCGACGTCCTCGGATGGGACAAACATATCACACCCCGGTGGTGTACAGGCACTGCACTCATGTAAATAATGTCTGACAATGTGAGATGTTAATATCTCCAGCTGTCAACACATCACACTGTATATACAGTATAACGATGTGATCAATCGGTAATATTCACGGCTGTGTCAACACACTATGTACACTGTACAACGATGTGATCAATGAGTAATACCCCCAGCTGTGTGCACACACTGTATACACTGTATAACGATGTGATCAATCAGTAATATCACCAGCTGTGTGCACACACTGAAAATACAGTATAATGATGTGATCAGTCATATTCACGGCTGTGTCAACACACTGTATACACTGTACAATGATGTGATCAATGAGCAATACCCCCAGCTGTGTGCACACACTGTATAACGATGTGATCAATGAGTAATATCACCAGCTGTGTGCACACACTGTATATATAGTATTACGATGCGATCAATAAGTTACATCCCCAGCTTTGTCCACACACTGTATACACTGTTTAACGATGTGATCAATGAGTATTATCCCCAACTGTGTCAACACACTATACACTGTTTCACGATGTGATCAATGAGTAATATCCCCAGCTGTGTGCACACACTGTATACACTGTACAATGATGTGATCAATGAGTAATATCCCCAACTGTGTCAACACACTGTATACACTGTATAACGATGTGATCAATGAGTAATATCACCAGCTGTGTGCACACACTGTATATACAGTATAACAATGTGATCAATGAGTAATATCCCCAGCTGTGTGCACACACTGTATATACAGTATTATGACACAATCAATGAGTTACATCCCCAGCTTTGTCCACACACTGTATACACTGTTCAACGATGTGGTCAATGAGTATTATCCCCAACTGTGTCAACACACTATATACTGTTTAACGATGTGATCAATGAGTAATATCCCCAACTGTGTGCACACACTGTATAAGGATGTGATCAATGAGTAATATCCCCAACTGTGTCAACACACTGTTCTTCTTCTTCTTTCGGCTGCTCCCGTTAGGGGTCGCCACAGCGGATCATCCATACGATCCGCATTGTGATTTGGCACGCGTTTTACACCGGATGCCCTTCCTGACGCAACCCTGGTCACCTCTTGCGACACAGGGATCTGGTACACCTATTTTAACCGGGGTATACACCCGCCCAGTACACTGGTACTCATTTCGCCGACCTCGGAAGGATGACAGGCTGAGTCAACCCCCTGGTGTATTAATTCATTGGCCCAACGGGGCTTGAACTCAGGACCTTTTGGATCCCAAGCCGCTGCCCAAACCACTGCGCCAACACCAGGCTAACTGTGTCAACACACTGTATATATATATATATATATATATATATATATATATATATATATATATATATATATATATATATATATATATATATATACATACACACACAGTATAACAATGTGATCAATGAGTAATATATCCAACTGTGTCAACACACTGTATACACTGTCAACACACTGTATATACAGTAATATGGAATAGGCAAAGCCTAGAAGCGAACTTAGAATTCTTCGTACATTCGCTTCTTAAATATATCAAATTAAAGTCTTTTTGCGATGAAAAAATAAATATTACCTTAACAACAACAACTACACCGCCGAGAACAGGATCTCATCAAAAAAATAAATATTACCTCAACAACTACACAGCCGAGAACAGGATCTCATCTGAAAAAAATAAAAAAATTCCTCAACATTACCTTCACAACAACAACGACACCACCAAGAACAGGATCTCATCTGAAAAAAAATACTAGAAGCGAACGTTGTATTCTTCTTGCATTCGCTTCTTCAATATATCAAATTAAAGTCTTTTTGCTATGAAAAAATAAATATTACCTTAACATTACCTTCACAACAACAACTACACCGCCTAGAACAGGATCTCATCTGCAAAAATAAATATTACCTCAACAACTACACAGCCCAGAACAGGATCTCATCTGAAAAAAATTAAAAATTCCTCAACATTACCTTCACAACAACAACGCCACCACCTATAACAGGATCTCATCTGAAAAAAATTAATATTACCTCAACATTACCTTCACAACATCTTCACCGCCGAGAACAGGATCTCATCTGAAAAAATAAATATTACCTCAACATTACCTTCACAACAAATACACCACCTAGAACAGGATCTCATCTGAAAAAAATTAATATTACCTCAACATTACCTTCACAACATCTACACCGCCGAGAACAGGATCTCATCTGAAAAAAAAAATCCTCAACATGACCTTCACGACAACTACACCGCCTGGAACAGGATCTCATCAAAAAAATAATAAATACTGGAAGCGAATGTAGTATTCTTACATTCGCTTCTTAAATAAATCAAATTAAAGTCTTTTTGTTATGAAAAAATAAATATTACCTTAACATTACCTTCACAACAACAACTACACCGCCTAGAACAGGATCTCATCTGAAAAAATAAATATTAGCTCAACAACTACACAGCCGAGAACAGGATCTCATCTGAAAAAAAAAAAAATTCCTCAACATTACCTTCACAACAAATACACCACCTAGAACAGGATCTCATCTGAAAAAATAAATATTACCTCAACATTATCTTCAAAACTACACCGCCTAGAACAGGATCTCATCTGAAAAAAAAAATCCTCAACATTACCTTCACAACGACAACTACACCACCTAGAACAGGATCTCATTAAAAAAAAAAATACTAGAAGCGAACATCGTATTCTTCTTACATTCACTTCTGACTTTACCTATAACTTGTTCACAACTGTATACGCAATTTCCGGTTACTTTGGCCTGGATTCGGGATCAGCGATCAAATAACGTAAATCACGATTAAAAATTATTTTTTGATGATGCGGGAGATATCTTTATTAAAATCAGTGGAGGAAATATACACCATGTCTGATATTATTTGGGTCTTTCATGTCTCTGACGATGCCTTTATCTTCCGGCACGCATCATTCCCCAGGACAAAAAAAAAAAAACCAGAAGCAAAAAAAACCGGAAGCAAAAGGGTCATAGCCAACAACACTGATTCCAAATTGCCAGGGTATTGTGTTGTTGTTGTTGTTGTTGTTTCCTATTCTCCCATGTTCAAGCGTTAAGTAATATTCACAAGATAGAAATAAAACCCAATCGTGCTTATACACCGCACAGCGTTTAAAAACAACCGGAAGCAAAAGGGTCATAGCCAACGACACGGATTCCAAATTGCCAGGGGTATTGTGTTGTTGTTTCTTATTTCTCTCATGTGCACGCGTTAAGTATGAAGCTCACTGCGTTCGCTATTAACACATAACAACGACACTGTACTTTATTAACACATGACAACGACACTGTACTTTAATAACACATGACAATGATACTGTACTTTATTAACACATGACAACGACACTGTACTTTATTAACACATGACGACACTGTGCTTTATTAACACATGACGACACTGTGCTTTATTAACACATGACGACACTGTGCTTTATTAACACATGACAACGACACTGTACTTTAACACATGACAACGACACTGTACTTTAATAACACATGACAACGACACTGTACTTTAATATGGAATAGGCAAAGCCTCGAAGCGAACGTACAATTCTTACATTCAATGCTGAAATTTCCGGTTACTTCGGCCTGGATTCGGGATCAGCGATCAAATAATGTAAATCACGATTAAAAATTATTTTTTGATGATGCGGGAAATATCTTTATTATAAAATTAGGTGGACTTAAAACTGCTAGAGTATTTACTGTCTAGTTTTGTTGTTAATTTTTTAGTCATAAAGGTGTGATTGGGTATAGTATAGATCAAATTAATTTACTCTCTCGTTTTGTTGTTAATTTTTTAGTCATAAAGGTGTGATTGGGTATACTATAGAGCAAATTAATTATTTGTGCATTTCTATAACCGTGATAACACTACTGCATATTACCTCAACATTACCTTCACAACAACAACTACACCACCGAGAACAGGATCTCATCTGAAAAAATAAATATTACCTCAACAACAACTACACCGCCGAGAATAGGATCTCATCTGAAAAAAAAAATTAATTTCCTCAACATTACTTTCACAACGATAACTACACCGCCTAGAACAGGATCTCATCTAAAAAAATTAATATTACCTCAACATTATCTTCACAACAACAACAATACCGCCGAGAACAGGATCTCATCTAAAAAAAAAAATACTCGATTGAACGTAGAATTCTTCTTACATTCGCTTCTGACTTTACCTATAACTTGTTCACAACTGTATATGCAATTTCCGGTTACTTCGGCCTGGATTCAGGATCAGCGATCAAATAATGCAAATCACGATTAAAAATTATTTTTTGATGATGCGGGAGATATCTTTATTAAAATCAGTGGAGGAAATATACACCATATCTGATATTCGGTCTTTCATGTCTCCGACGATGCCTTTATCTCCCGGCATGCATCATTCCCCATGACAAAAACCGGAAGCAAAAAAAAAAAAACCGGAAGCAAAAAAAAAAAAAACGGAAGCAAAAGGGTCATAGCCAACAACACGGATTCCAAATTGCCAGGGTATTGTGTTGTTGTTGTTGTTGTTGTTTCCTATTTCCTCTTCTCTAATGTGCACGCGTTAAGTATGAAGCTCACTATGTTCGCTATAATCTTCAGAAAAAAAGGTTTAAAATTTTTTTTATGTTTTTTTTAGACTACATTTCGTAGTTGCCACACACACAAATATATCATTAATCGTAAATAATATGGAATAGGCAAAGCCGAGAAGCGAACGTAGAATTCTTCTTACATTCGCTTCTGACTTTACCTATTACCTCAACAACGACAACTACAGTAATATCCCCAGCTGTGTGCACACTGTATATACAGTATAACGATGTGATCAATTAGTAATATCCCCTACTGTGTCAACACACTGTATATACAGTATTGCAATGTGATCAACGAGTAATATCCTCAACTGTCAACACACTGTATATACAGTATAACGATGTGATCAATGAGTAATATCCCCAACTGTGTCAACACACTGTATATACACGATAACAATGTGATCAATGAGTAATATCCCCAACTGTCAACACACTGTATATACAGTATAACAATGTGATCAATGAGTAATATCCCCAACTGTCAACACACTGTATATACAGTATAACAATGTGATCAATGAGTAATATCCCCAACTGTGTCAACACACTGTATATAAAGTATAACAATGTGATCAATGAGTAATATCCCCAACTGTCAACACACTGTATATACAGTATAACAATGTGATCAATGAGTAATATCCCCAACTGTGTCAACCCACTGTATATACACGATAACAATGTGATCAATGAGTAATATCCCCAACTGTCAACACACTGTATATACAGTATAACAATGTGATAAATGAGTAATATCCCCAACTGTCAACACACTGTATATACAGTATAACAATGTGATCAATGAGTAATATCCCCAACTGTGTCAACCCACTGTATATACACGATAACAATGTGATCAATGAGTAATATCCCCAACTGTCAACACACTGTATATACAGTATAACAATGTGATCAATGAGTAATATCCCCAACTGTGTCAACACACTGTATATACACGATAACAATGTGATCAATGAGTAATATCCCCAACTGTGTCAACACACTGTATATACACGATAACAATGTGATCAATGAGTAATATCCCCAACTGTCAACACACTGTATATACAGTATAACAATGTGATCAATGAGTAATATCCCCAACTGTCAACACACTGTATATACAGTATAACAATGTGATCAATGAGTAATATCCCCAACTGTCAACACACTATACACAGTATAACAATGTGATCAATCATTAATATCCCCAGCTGTGTCCATATACTGTATCATGATCTAAGAGATTATTGTAATATAATATCCACATGCATGTTGGAATCAAAGCTAATTAAGCATCACTCATTGAATATTTAGACATTTAACCAGATCAAAAAAGGCGTCATGGCGAGAGGACATGACATCACGCTGTATTTCCAATGATGTACCTGGCTTGCAGCCTCTTGAGTGAACCAACATCCTTTAGTGAGTGTGTTCCCAAGTACAAGTATCCCTGACATCGCAATGAACCAAGAGGATGCAACGACGTTTGGTAAATGGCGCACAGGTCTTGAAGACCACATGTTTGCACTTTGCAGAGGAGACGGGATTCTGGTCTTGAGATAAAATCTCTTGGAGCCAAAATGCTTTTAGATTCCTCCCTAAGATCTCCTTGAAAGGTCAAAGGGCATGATTTTATTCCTTTTTGTGGCACGACCTTCTCGCTCATTATATTTAGCACCCATTGAACATGTGTTGGAAGGTTGCGCACCATGCATGGGTCACACACACACACACACACACACACACACACACACACACACACACACACACACACACACACACACACACACACACACTGAACTCAAGACCATGGATGGTGCACACAAACAATGTGCTGGGGACAGGACCTGTTGTGCTTTTCATATCCCATTATAATGACGTCCTGAGTGAAGGTACATGAGCTGTTCAAAAAGTTCTGGGAACGACAGACAGATTGCACACTCGTCCAACACACACCAAATAAGTACTATACGGCGACACGTGTACTGTACACATACAGAAATACATTTTCCTTGCTAATTAATTACATCATGAGTACGTCATTGGTTGAACCTTTTGAACTGCACTCCTTGGGAATACGTCACATGACGTGTGATCGCGATATTTATACACTTTAATTAATAATTTAACCTGTTTTGGATTGACTACAGTACAAAGCTTTAATTTTTCAAACAATTAGTAGTTACAAATCCAATAAAATAAATTAGTTTTGAAAAAAAAAAAAAACAGAACAGCAGCTCAAACGAGATCTACACATAGAGATGTGTCCATCTAGGATTCTCGGTGGTTATTTAGTTTTTTGTTAGTGTGCGAGTCGTTACGTACAGATTGGCTTACATGAGAGTGGTTACACACAAAATCATCAGGATGAAAGTGGTTACATACAGAATGATTGGAATGAGAATGGTCACATACACAGTGGTTGGATGAGAGAGGTTACATACAGAATGATTGGGATGAAAGTGGTTACATACAGAATGATTGGGATGAAAGTGGTTACACACAGAATGATTGGGATGAGAGTGGTTATATACAGAATGGCTTAGATGAAAGTGGTTACATACAGAATGATTGGGATGAGAGTGGTTATATACAGAATGGCTTAGATGAAAGTGGTTACATACAGAATGATTGGAATGAGAATGGTCACATACACAGTGGTTGGATGAGAGTGGTTACATACAGAATGATTGGGATGAAAGTGGTTACATACAGAATGATTGGGATGAGAGTGGTTATATACAGAATGGCTTAGATGAAAGTGGTTACATACAGAATGATTGGGATGAAAGTGGTTACATACAGATTGGCTTAGATGAAAGTGGTTACATACAGAATGATTTGGAAGAAAGTGGTTACATACAGAATGATTGGGATGAGAGTAGTTATATACAGATTATTTGGATAAGAGTGGTTATATACAAATTGTTTGGATGAGAGTGGCTATATACAGATTGGCTTAGATGAAAGTGGTTAGATAGAGTGGTTGGATGAGAGTGGTTACATACAGAATGGTTGGATAAGGGTAGTTACATACAGAATGGTTGGATGAGAGTTTTTTTTTATTTTATACTTCCACTCATTGTGGTGGAATAATTTCATGCTGTCAACTGGAGTGGTTTCATACACATTGGTTGGATGAGAGTGGTTATATACAGAATGGTTGGATGAGAGTGGTTATATACAGATTGGTTGGATGAGAGTAGTTATATACAGATTCGTTTGGATGAGTGGTTATTTTTTTTTTTATTACTTGCACTTGTTGTGGTGGCATGATTTCATGCTTTCAACTGGCTTTGACGAACTGTGCATCGCCACTGCTACCGAGTATGGAGGCACCACTTTTGCAATGCTTCTATTACCAGTTCACTGGTACTCATTTTACCAACCTCAGAAGGATGACAGACAGAGTCAACCCCACCTGGTGTTACTTCAGCAGCTGACAAGGCTTGAACTCAGGACCCTAAGACCCCAAACCAACCACCCTAACCACGAAGCCAACACCAGGCTTGAGTGTTTATTACAGTTACATTGTTTAGGATGAGAGCTAGCCTGGTGTTGACTTAGTGGTTAGGGTGGCGGCTTGGGATCCGAGGGTCCTGAGTTCAATCCCCGTTTCCCGTTGAATTAATATACAAACACCAGGAGGTTGACTCAGCCGGTCATCCTTCCGAGGTCGGCAAAATGAGTACCAGTGTACTGGTAAGGGGGACACTGCATCAGCGACAAAAGCCGTGTCCCAACCAATGATGCAACCAGCAGGCACAGGCTGCACTCGACAGAGACACAGAGACACAGAGAGACAGAGAGACAGAGAGACAGAGAGACAGAGAGAGAGAGAGAGAGGATGAGGATGAGGATGAGAGTGGTTGTCTACTCACTAGTACTAGTTGGATGAGTGTCATTGTGTGCACACTCATTGAGCCGGCACATGAGGGCCGACACCCAATGAGAATATCCGGTATAAAACCGTTTGTAATGTTGATGTAAAGCGCAGATTTAGTAAACTTGACATCCTGGAAAATAAACGAACTTTCTATCGACAAAAGAAACCGTCTTTTGCCGGACAGTTTGAGCGTCATTTTGATCTGCACTCCAATTTTCAGCAACAGCGACCTGAGTTCAGGACTTGGAGCTCAGGGCTGTCCATTCCACGCGTTTCTTCATCAAACACGAATGGAACATCGTGCCTGACGACCCGACCCCCCTCCTCCTCCTCCTCTTCCCACAACCTCGCCCAAGACGCTCCTTGCACTCCGATCTCCCCTCCCTCCGATCCCCCATGGCAGCTCCTCGCGTCCCGATCCTCATGCCTGCAAGTCATAATTAATTCTGCTAATGGCTCCGCGGGGTGCGCAGCCGCACAAGGTGTTGGCACAGCTGCGCAAAAGTCCGGCTGGCGCTTCGCACCTGTTGCGCGGAAGGAGCTCACACGAATCCCATGGACCCGATGTTGGGACCTGCGCACCGCAGCGGTTACACCGAGTTAATGACCTTTTAATCGCCCCTCCCCCCATTTAGACTTATTCAGTATCAACGTCGTTTAAGTGATTCTGAAACTCAAACAGAAATCTTAAGCTTCGCGGCGTTGTGTAGCGATTCCGAACACCCCGGCACGAGCGCACGGCACGCGGAGGCGCGCGCACGCGCGCGCTCCTTTTGATTGAAACAAGATGAAGAAGAAGATTTTTCACCCGTTTTTTTATCAACAACAGAAACGATACAAGGGTTGTTGTGGTGAAAATACGTCATGGAAACGCTCGTTTACGCAAACACAATCGAACGCACAAAGTCGTTTACTATGTACTTTTGTGCATTTACGCGAAGGGAACGTGAGTGCCTCGGAAATCAGTACGAGTCGCCGTTTGTGGACAAGTGTCACCGTCTGAAGTCCGTCGATATACACACGAGTACAAAAAAAAAAAAATCACGGTTTCCATCCACGCGGACTTGCGCTCAACAAATGTCGTTTGTGCAACAATGGCAGGCCTCCGTGCTTGGGCGACAATGCGCGATATCGAAGATCGATTGTCCACGTTTTACGTACTAATCCTCGTTCACAATAACAAGCATCATTGCTTTCAATTTGAACATTCGTGCGGTTCTGGGAAGCAATTCATGAATTGATCACACTCCACTGACAAATCATCATCATCGGCGAGTTCCAACGCGTCACGCGTTCAGCTGACGTCACACCAAGCGATATATATATATATATATATATATATATATATATATATATATATATATATATATATAAATACACACACATCTTCATCCTTCCATTGGGACCATACTCTGTGCAGAGTGTTGGTTCTGTCGAAGCAGTTTCCTTGATGATTGAGCAAAATCCTGGACGGGTCACCACTCCGACACAGGATACCAGCAAGCTGGTCCTCATTTTGCCGACCTCGGAAGGATGACAGGTAGTCAACCCCACTTGGTATGAATTCAACAGCCGAGTGGGATTTGAACTCAGGATCCGAGGATCCCAAGCCCACCACCCTGACCATCAAGCCAACATCAGGCATATATATGTATGTATGTACATATATACACACACACGAGAAGTGATCGGTAACTCCGTAGCCCAGTACAAAGAGCCGATGGGTGACATCAGGAAACTTCAATGTTCTTGCCCAACAAGGTGTTCGAGCGCACCTTTCAGCACATTGTCTCTTTTTTTTCTGCCTCGTACGTGCACAAGTACTGTAAAAAGAGAAAAATCTTATAAATTTATTTTTCTTTTTGTTAAGCGATGTACCTTTGATGATAAATAAATCCTCTTATGCCAATGAATGTCTTTAAAGATCGGATATATATATATATATATATATATATATATATATATATATATATATATATATATATATATATATATATATACACACATACACATACACATACACACACACACACACACACACACACACACACACACACACACACACACACACACACACATAATACTTGAAGTATATGTGTACGTATCTGTCTACGTGTACATATGTTTTTGTGTATTAAGTGTTCATATGCATATGTCTGTCTGTATCTCTCCTTTCCTCCCTCTCTCTCTTCCAATCCCCCCCCCCAATATATATATATATATATATATATATATATATATATATATATATATATATATATATATATATATATATATATATATATATATATCTCTCTCTCTCTCTCTCTCTTTCTTTTCCAAACCCCCCTCAAACACCCCCCTCCCAAACACCCACTCTCTCTCTCTCTCTCTTTCCAAACTACAACTGTGTTGCTTTTAGAGGATAAAAAAATGTGGAGTAACTTCCAACTCTCATTAGTAATCGCGATCTGATATGATCTATACACCTCCATCATTTCTTCTTTTATAAACAGCATCTGCATTCGTTCAGAATCCTGAGAAAATGTATCTCTGATGAACGAAATCATTTAGATCCCGCCCAATGTCTGAATCATCCGCAAAGCCTCAGACTCTTCCTCTAGGATTATGAAGTTCACAGGTTGAATTGGATGATTTTTTTGATTTTTTTTTTAAACGAACACACAGCTTTTGTACTTCGTATCTACTCAGATGGCACGTCGCCACCGATCAGCTAATCAAAGCTCATGCGCTGCACACATTTCCCGATGCGATTGTTGCTCAAATGAATTCATGAAATTTCACATCGGGACTCGCAACCATCACGCATGCCATATAACGTGTGTGACGTCAATGCGTATGTGCTTTCAAAATACCCGTGGAAATGGGTCACGAGTCCCTGCTGCACATGTACGCAAAGCGCTGTATTACCGATAGCAAGCGAAACTTTTCAAAGTAATAAGATTATTATTATTATGATTATTATACGACAGGGTAGCAAGCGTGTCATTCCCCTTAAGTGTACTGTACACCATTCCGTCGAGTTTAATGCAATTTCCAATGGCAAGTCGAGTCGCCCTGGGTCCATGTCCGAGAGCTCCGCAGTCGTCCACGGTTGACCGTTCACAAACGATACAACTTTACAGTCAAAACCGGCTTCGAGCGCCCACGCTGTCGGTACGGCACATTCCATTACCGTCGATGGCCCTGACAAAGCGAGGCGACTCGTGAGTGCTCAAAATGAATCGCTTGCTAAGTTCGCATTCACATGACGATCGCTCATAGGTGTCATTCACAACACCAAGGACCACCTGTTTGGGATGAACATAAAGCGTCCCGGCACCGAGCATTCCGGACTATTTCAATGTAATCGGGGAGGTGTAATCGTGGACGTGTAATCGCCCGATTGCTGTTTTTTGCGTCGATTTATTAGCTTTTCGGCCACACTGCTGCACACCATTCGGACTTGTTCTCAGGCTTCTTACCATTTGTATACACCCGGCTCGGTTACATTCATTATACGCTTTGTGCTCGCATGCGCCATTATCTCGTCCAATGATAAATAAATTGGCGGCTGTCGGTTCGAATATGGACAAACTGCCCCGCCGAATCCTCACTTATATTCCATGTGTGTGTATGCGTGTTCCAGATTGGCTCCAGATGCATCCACGAACCAGAGCGGCGACGGCAGAGGACAAACCCCGTGTTTGTCGACGTCTCTTTTGTGAACATTATAAGGGCAATATGAGAACGAAGTCATGATGTTATGAATTAATCAGCAAATCCGGAGACTGACACACCTGACACAGGGCCGGCGAGTATGACTCTCAGGTATGACACGAAAATAAGGGTGAGCGTCACTCAACAAAAATCCGTTCAAAGAAAAACACATGAATAACATCACGAGAGATCAAAACCCCTGTTATAAACAGGTTTCGTTAGGCAGGTAAAGGTGTTAGTTTTGTTATCTTACAAGGTAGATGTATATAGTTAGCGAAGCACGATTAAAATAATGAAAAAAAAAATCGAAGGTGAAGTTCCCACGCACGAAGTACAGCAGATGTAAACAGCGACGTGGAGGAAAAGTTTTCACTCGTCACGTCAAACTTGCGGTGGCGCAAGATCGGATAAAAGTTGCAATAAAGTTGTGCAAGTTTTATTGGGTAAAACAATCCAAAATAACGAGCGAAACAAACGGGAAGAATTAATGTCATGTAAATAGCATGTAAACGGTAAAGTTTCGCCTTAAAAAAAAAACAACACTCCGAACTTCTTGGGCTCGCACGCTCGCTCATTTCAACTGAACATATCAACTCGTTCTTGGGGCAGCATTGGGGGGAATCCATGAGTGCACTTGGTTTGAAAGTGATCGTTAATGATGGGTTATCGTTACCTTGCGTGAGACTGTGAACGGGGGTTGGCAGGACAACTCGCAGGTACGCACACTCGTTTCTGCGCGATCTTAGCTTGGGTTCGAATCCAGACCCAGCTATAAACTGTCATCTGGTGTTTCACAGGCAGGGTGATTCATCAATACGTGTGCGCCGTCCGTCGATGGACGTTAATCTGTGCGTCCTTTCTGCCGGCATTAGTTGCTGGTCGGTAAAGATCCCATGGTGTCCTTGGTGAAGAGTAGGTGAGCTATTGCCAGCATCCTGAAACGAATTCTAAATTCCAAGAAACGGGAATGTGGGTGGCCATGTTGGTCTCGTCTTCTTGGAGGTTCTTTGACAAGGTCACATCGCTAATTACTGCTTGGGTAACAAGCAGCTTGTGCACTACAAACATAGTGATCAGGCAGCTCACGCGTTGCATGTGAACGGCCAGCCATCTTCGGATTCGAAGGGTCAACCGTCACATCACATCACATCACACCTACACTTCAAAAAAGAAAGAAAACATCCGATTCCAAATAGCCAACACGTGTGTATGTATATATATATATATATATATATATATATATATATATATATATATATATATATATATATATATATATATATATATATATATATATATATATATATATATATATATATATATATATATATATATATATATATATATATATATATATATGTATATATATATATATATATATATATATATATATATATATATATATATATATATTGCATATTAATTTGGCAAAACAATGACTTGAGTTTACTGTTCAAGCAAATGGAGCATAAAGAGGGAATGAAGGATGAATGACACGTTCACGTCCAGTGTAAGGATCCTTAATGATTTCACACATCCTTGTTCATTGGTTCGAAGTTTGTGATGGAGTTACGGTTCGCATTGCACCTGCTTCACACTTTTAAAAACATTATCATCAGCAATTCCCCCGTCGTGAAGAGCTCCACTCCGCACGCCTCGAACGGGCGAGGCCGTTGGATAGAAGTGGTGGAGAGGAGGGGGGGTTGAGTGAGGGACGCCATAGAGGCGGGGGAGGAGGCGAAGAGGGAAAAGCGGGGCCACCCAGGGAGGGGTGTGTGGGAAGACCGAGTCGGCGCTTGCCCGTTGAGCCAGCTGTGCGTGGCCGGAAACTCGTCGGCCTCGGTGCTTTCGCCTTTAATAAGAGAGTCTTCGTGCGGGGAATGTGCCGTGACCGCTGGAAAATGGGTGCGAGAAGAGTGCAACGTGCGCACTCGGAAAGCTGCATCGCGCACAGAAACGTGGGGTGCACCACGCGTCAGCCGCCCGGTGCTGCCCCGGAACTCGGCGAGCACATCATGCATGCATCCCTAAGGATCCCTCGGAATCGAATGCAAAGTTCCCCCCTGTTGTCCCGGTCCGTTCGCCGTCCTGCCCGCTCCGCCACCGATCGCTCACTTACTTATCTCCGCCCGTGGTCAGGCAAAAAGGCCGCGTCGGCCGCGGGTGTCAGGGCCGCCCGTGGCGGCACAGAGTCGGGCTCGTTCCCCCACGACCCCCCGATCGCCCCGCCCCTTCGTTTGGACGCAGCTCCGGCAAGGATCGCCAGCTCGAGGTTTGCCCAGTCTCTCTCTCTCCCTCTCTCTCACTCACTCACGCACTCTTCTCGCTCGCGGACGCCATGAACGCAGATCGAGGTGCGAGTGCAGAGCGGTGGCGCGCACGCGCGAGGGAGAGAGAGAGTAGAGGGGACGCTTTGATAAAAATATAAAAGCGAGGACAAAGGGGGAGAAAGAAGAGCTTTTTTTGCTGGCGTGGGCTTGCAGATTAAACAATCGGTTCGCTTTCAAAAGAGGGAGCCTCAGTTTCCTATGGGGACTTTTACTATAGGCGACTCGATAGTGGCTATAGGCTGGCTTGACAAGAAAAGGGGAGGGAGACGAACGAACGGGAGAAGGATTTAAAGAGGGGGGCATCGAGTTAGAGGAGGTTGGGGGGGGGTCTGGTGGTGGTGAATAAAGTGAGATTAGTTAAAACAGAATCTTTTTGGAGATTCGTCCATTTATAGGAGATAATTTGAGATCATTGTTTAGCATGCAGAGGAGCTGTTGGGAGTATAAAAGGAGACTTTCTATTGTCTTTTGTCATGGACAATGTCATGAGAGATGGAAAGAAAGAGAAAGAGAGGAAGCGAGAAAGAGATGGAGTGGGAGAGGGAGGAGAGGGAGAGGGAATGTTATGGAGGTGGAGGAAGATTGAGGAGGAAGACGATGAAGAGTTGAGCTGTGTGAGAGTCTCACTGTGACGTTTCCATTGCATGCTTAGACCTATAGACATGGCCAGTGAAAACAAACAAGCTTTTGCACACGAGGTTATGTTTCCAAAGTCTTGCCAGACATTCAGCACAACATGGAGGGCAAGTGCTCAAACCTATATGGACGAACTTTGTGTGTACGAGTTCAATGAGCAATATGTACTCTAAGTTCCAAAACAAACTTGGTGTTAAGATACAGGTATCACACCTTGATGGTTCGGGCGTTGGCTGAGTGATGAGAGTGAGCTTGTGGAATTAAAAGCAGTTGCATTCCAAGATCCTGCCTGCATCCCATCAAGGTGGTCAAGCCCAGATATCGGTTTTCCTTCTCAGAAGCCTTTTCTTCAGTCGGAGTGATCGTGGATTGGAACAGCCTCCCAACTTCCCTGGTTGAATCCACATCTGGAACAACCTTTAAAATGAACTTGGACAAATCTTGGAAAAGTGAAATCTTCACCTTGCACTGACTACAAGTGCATGCATCCCTATCTGGTTTAGAACCACCATGTACCAACCAAGGCAAGGCAACCAAAAGGGAAGTGTAGACCGGGATTCACCACATGCCATCATCCTCGTTTCCCTGTACACTGATAATGATGATATTAAATCGAGCTAGTCAGGTGTCAGTCTATCATGTCTCATGAAACCATGAATGAAGCATGAATTAAATTAAATCCTGAAACAATCTCAAGAATATCTTCCATGTCATGAAAAACCATGTCTCTGTCTTGCTCGGTCGGATTGTCGGTAAAAAGAACCCAGCTGGCTTAGTAATGGCCTTTAGGGCTGGGTAATCTACCTGCTCCTCTCTGGGTATTGTTACCGCCACCGAAGGTGGACAGAGGTTATGTTTCCACCTGTTTGTTTGTCTGTCTGTGTCTCTTTGTCTCAGCAGGATATCTCAAAACATTATGCATGGATTCAGACATAACTTGGTTGACAAGTTGGGTGTGTAACAAGGACGAAGTGTTTCGATCTTGGTGAAGATCCGAATCAGGATCTAGAAACGAAAATTTAAAAGTGATTCTTCAGCATTGAGAGAGAGGGCCAAAAACGAATATATATATATATATATATATATATATATATATATATATATATATATATATATATATATATATATATATATATATATATATATATATATCATGATATTTCAAAAAGTTTTGGATGCATTTTGACAAAACTTGGTGGATGAGCTGGTTAGGTGACAAAAACAAGCCAATTCGATTCTGGTTGAGGTCTGGATTTAGATTTGGCCTATCAGTGGGATGCAAAATGTAAACTGTTCATCCTGGTGGAGGTAGAGTATGCGCTCTATTGAGTGCCGTTCTCGTTCTTCATGTGGTTAAAGTCCACACTTTGTGGTTGATTCTCAATGTCCTCAGAGTAAATTGAAATGAGTTCCACCAAACAGAACAACACCAACACCAACACCAACACCAACACCAACCTCATACTGCACATTCTCTTCCTTTCAACACATGGCATGGAAACCTGTAGGGCTGACAAGGTACTTAAAATCCAAAGGTTCTTGGAGAAAAAAAGAACCAAACTGTGCATTAGTCACAGTACTACAAACAACATGGATCCGTACATTTTCACTGTAAAAGAACTGTCTTAATTATGAGGTCATCATGTTTTAGTCAATGCCACAACCCCATGACGTCACCTGTGATGTTGACGAGATCGCATTCAATCCTGTTCTTGGTGAACAATTGCTTACAAGGTTTTAAAGACTGATCACTCAATAGAACCTGTTTTTCGTATCTTGTGACATCTTTGGCTGCTGTTTGTGCTGTGCACCTGATTCAGGTGTGTGTGATACTGGACCAGGCCAGCACAGAATTGGGGTATTTTATTATGACTTGGATTGATCCACCTCAACCAGAAGCGTTTTCTGACATTTGAAAGTAAAACCTCCCTCCCCACCCCCAAACCTCTTCTTTCACCACATCCTCCATGAATGCACTTTCCCCTTTCCCCCTTTCCCTCTACCCCCTTTCCTCCCAAACTACTTTCCCCACTCCTCGCAGATTACCCTGCCCTCCTTTTTCTGTCCAACCTTTTTTTCTCAATTTGCATTTTTCCCCCCATTTTACCCCCACTCGTGCATACGTAACAATAACAAATAGATAGTTCCCAAGGAAACAATATTGTGACTCACGACCTGTGAGTTGATGCTCAACCTAAGCTTCACATAGCTACCTGTGTCTGTGAGCACTTTGGTGCCCTTTTTTCACCTGGGTTAATGGCTTCAGGATTCACTGACCTCCTCCCCACCTGCCCCCATTCCAATCTTCCACCACACAAAATAATCATAAATAGTGATCATTAGTACGACTAGTGCATGCCCGTAGATGCGTGGCTGTACATGCAAACCCTCCCCCACAAAAAAACTCAAACCGCGTGCCAGAAACAACAACCACACAAGCCATTCCTTCGCTTTCACGTGCGTGGCTGTACGTGCAAAAAAAAAATTATATACATATATACTTTAAAACCGCTTGCCAGAAACAAACACACAGGCCGTTCCTTTGCTCTCGCGTGCCCGTATGTGCGTGGCCGTACATGCAAAAAAAAAATTTTTTTTTTGAAACAACCACACAGGCCATTCATTCGCTCTCATAAACGACGACTGGATTGAGGCATTGTGTTGATCTATAAATGCAGATAAGAAATCGAGAAATTATTAGAATACAGTAAGTCATCATTATCCAAAAGTAGTGCGTGCCCGTACGGAATGTTCACATCATTCCACGAATTATCGCTTGCATTGAAGTAACAACTGCTGTGATACTTACACACAGAGTTAATTAAAATCAAGTTTACCTCCCTGTCTTTGCTTGCCATGACATTCGCTGCCATTTACCATTGGCATTCCCACCCCACGGTAACTAAGGCACCGATCCATCCCCATTGTAACCAGCACGGCACGTGACATCATCGTCGGCCGGCCGTGCATCGACCTACGCAGCCACGTGTCCTGCGATTGGCAACTAAATGGCGCATCAGCCACACTGACGCAGCATGTGTCCTGTCATTGGTTGGTAAATAAATGGCCATAACTTGGGAATCACTTGTCCGATTAATATCAAATCTTGAAAAGGCACATCCTCAGGTCGCCAGCAATATAGCTGGCAAGTTTCAATTAGATCGGACCAGTGGTTGTCGGGAAACAGCGGTCACAGACACACTGACACACACAGACACAGATTGCTGGAATTATAGATAGATGAAATGAGGTCAATGAGATGACAAATGAAGGGGTTGAATGCAGACTGCAGAGCAATGAGTAAGGAAACCTGTCGTTGTGAATCGTTTTTATCACCAAATTGAGATGTATTTCGTTGGCAAGTATGTTGAGTGGAGCTGAATTCCTTAACACTTCCTTCCAAAGGCCACAGCGTTTTGACAATTGGAAACAAAAAGAAGTTGTGCACTTTTTTTGATAAATTATTTTTGGAACAATTTTTCTTCAATAAATAAATAATAATAAAAATAGTCTCCATTTACATTGTACACACCTTTATCTCGTTAGCACCTCTTCATAAACAACATGGCTGAGGAAACGGCGCTTCTTCTTTGTTTCCTCGTCCAGGGCAAGAATACGGAGGCTTTTAATGGCCAATTATTCAATTAGCGCCAACGTATTTTGCCTTTTCGCAAGAAAAAACACGAAGAGAAGACAAGACAAGAAAAGAGAAAAAACCCGTAATGGCGAACGCGGCTGAGTTTCCCTTCCCCATCGACCACGGCTACGCAGCAACGCTTCCAGTCATTGGTTGATAAAAAAAAATGGCCGCAGCAACGGTTCCTGTCATTGGTTGGTAAATAAATGGCCATAACTTGGGAAGCACTTGTCCGATTAATATCAAACCTTGAAAAGGCAAATCCTCAGGTCCCCAGCAATATACCTGGCAAGTTTCAATTAGATCGGACCAGCGGTTGTCGAGAAACAGCGGTCACACACACACACACACACACACACACACACACACACACACACACACACACACACACACACACACACACACACACACACACACACACACACACACACACACACACACACACACAGCTGGAATTATAGATAGATGACGATGACATACTACAACTACTACTACGACTACTACGACTACCACTACCTTCTTGTGTGGTCAGACAGGAAAAGTTGTTGGACCAAGTTGATCTTTCACAAACTAGCTGGCCAGCCCCGATGGTGTACTGAAGGAGATTTTAGCAGGAATTTCTAATTTGTTCATCATGGTGCCGGTGAAACCTCAACTACCATGCAGGCCTGTTTAACCCCCATCAATTAATGCTGGTAGGTAGACAGGACATCTGGATTCACGTTTTGCCCACTCCCTTTGTGAAGGATCAATGCACTGAATGCGATGGTGGGATAGACTTGAGGTTTGCACACTCTCTACTAAGCCCACTCGCATGGGTTCGAATCCCGACCCAGCTATACACCGCCATCCCGGTGTTTCACTGGCAGGGTGATTCATCAATGTGTGTGCCATCCCTCCGATGGACGTTAAGCTGGGTGTTCTGTCTACCGGCATTAGTTGGTGAACGTTAAAGATTCCAGTGTCCTTCGTGAAGAGTAGGCAAGCTATCGCCGGCACCCTGAACAAATTCCTTTTCTAACGTACAGAGGGGCACTGCATCAGCGGCACAGCGACGTCCTCGGCCTATAATGCTACCCCACAGCCTTGTGCTGCATATTGAAGAAGACTAATCTGCTCGGACTACTTGTTGGTGTTACAATTTCCTCTCCAAATCACCTTCAGTCGACAATCCTCCATAGGCATGGCAATATTGGTCTGCACAGGATTTCTTCTAGCCTAGAAACGTTCCATAAAGTGTCTCAGACTCTAATTATGGGGAAATTAATGCATCATATTCATTGGATTGTAGCCTGAGCTATGAACCCCTCCCCTCCAAGCCCCTACCACCTTTCAGAGGAGCTGAGTGCTCAGAGGGGAACAACATATGGCCAACATATACTGCACCTCAACCATTTTGTCCTTCAAACACCAACTTTCTTTCATGAAAGTCTTTGTGCATTGTTTAACATCTGAATAACATAACATCATACCCATGATAATGTTATAAAGTGATGATGTGTTCAAAAACACGATGGCAATCCTTAAAACGTTAACAAGATTCCAACAGAGTGTGTGTGTGTGTGTGTGTGTGTGTGTGTGTGTGTGTGTGTGTGTGTGTGTGTGTGTGTGTGTGTCTTTCCCTTCCTTTCATTCCCTTCGTTTTCTCCCTGGTTCCACCACCTCCTCCTTCTTTCCCATTCCTTCTCCCTTCCCCTCCTTGGGGAGTGTCATTCCTTTACCTGGAGTTCTGTTCTCACTGCTCATGGATACAGGCAGAAAGGTTGTGGGCTACACCAGTAACTGACCACACCTCTTTATAATACCGTTTCTAAGACGAATAATTACCGTTCGCTTTGTGGTGAAGGTGCGCTGCATGCTCACACACCAACACTATGGAGACATGACCTTCATTAGTAATGAAAAGGTGGTCCTAGCTTGGAGGTGTGTGTGTGTGTGAGAGGGAGGGATCTTTTGCTGGAGGTGCCGCTGTGCCAATGATACAGTGCCCCCTGTAGGTTATAACAGGAAATATTGGAATTTGAACATGGTGCTGGCGATCGCTCTCCTACTTTTCATGAAGGATACGGTGGGATTTCTAATGTCGAGCCTAACGTCGAGGATCGAATTCTAGCAAGTGGGACACACAGTTGGGCAGTCCATCCATGGGACGGCAGAAACTGATGAATCACCCTGCCTGTAAAACTTCAGGATGGCACTTTATAGCTGGGCAAAGATGTCAACCCAGGCTTGACAGCTTAGAGGTGAGTGAGTGTACTTCTAGGCTTAGGGTATCCTGTTAGTCCACAGGGGGGGGGGGGAGAAGAAGAATAAAAGGAAGAAGAAGAAGAAGAAGGATAAAAAGCATTCCTTTCACATCATCAGATGCATAGGGCTGTCGAGGTAGTTTTCCATTGTCTAGGGGACGCATTCCTGGACGGGTCGCCACTCCGACAGAAGATATTCTAATGGCTCATTCTTCCCAGTAATCTGGTACAGTACTCATTTTGCCGACAGGCTGAGTCAACCCACCTGGTGTTATTTAATGACAAAACAGGGGATCAAACTCAAGACCCCAAGATATCAGGTCAGCCACCTTAACTGTTAAGCCAACACCCCACAGGGGGAGAGATAGGAAAAAATATTTCAGCCTCCACTGCACATCAAAAATGTATTCAAGGCTATGCTCACAAAAAGCACATCCAAGCAAATATTTTTTATGTCCTACAATAATATCAAATCGTCAGAATATTGAGTGATGCAATATTACTGAGAAACACACTACTTGAGCTGGAGTGACTTGCTTCATCTACAACTTGGAAAGAAAATGAAATTGGGTGGCCTCTATTCTACCGCATCAATTTTGGTCTTGCATCCTCTACCCTATCTTGGTTCTGTACCTCCCAGGTTTATGCAGGGCATGCACAGTCTGTCAGTAACCCTCTTCTTGTTAAACTACCAAAATCCAGGCTCATTCCTCACTTCCACTCATTTGTTTCTATTCTCTCTCACCAGTGGAACCAACTTCCCCAGTTTGTTCAGTCTCATTCTTCCCTCCAGGGTTTCAAGACAGCTGTTCACCACTACCTCATGTCATCCCCCATTCATACTCATGATCTCTTCTACCACAAATGACCTGATTCCCAAGCACTTCCTTTTCCAGGTTATTGTGATTTCCCCCCTTCTCCCTCACCTCTTCTATTTTGTTAGTTGTTTTGTCTGTTTTATCTTGGTTTCCCCTTTCCACTTCTTGCTGCGTTTCATTCAGCTTATGTTTAGCTTATGCACCCCCATGTGTCTTTTCCCCCTCCCCTCGATCTCACTCTCACTTCTACTCTGCTATTGGTGTTTCTCTTTCCATTTTGTTCCCTTCCATTCTCCTCCAGCCTCAATGCGAAATAAACTAGAATGGCATTCGGTGGAGAACATACCTCAACCAGGCTGAATCTGGATCAGGGCCTTAACCAAAATCTAATCGGCTTGTTCTTGTTGTCTACCTAATTTGTCCACCAAGTTTCATCATAACTGGTTCATAATCTTTTTGAAATATCGTGCTATATATTGGTTTTGGCACCATCTCTCAATGCTGAAGAATCGTTTGCAAAATTAAAAAATTATTGTATCTGGAACGTCTCCAAAATTGAATCAATTATTCCTCATCATCGACCCAACCAGTCGACCAACTTTTGTCACAATCCATTCACAACTTTTTGAGATATCCTGCTCACAGAGACAGACAGACAGACAGACAGACAAGCAGGGGTGAAAACATAACCTCCGTTCACCTTCGATGGAGGATGTAAACATGTGTGTGGAGACAACGGAAAGATCAAAAAGAAAAATATAGAGATATAAACCAAGAAATTTGTACTAAAGAAAGTCGATGTTGTACCAGTAATAGTTGGAGTGACCGGAGTGAGAAAATAAACAATTTTGCAGAACATATGAAAGGGATATCGGGAAATATCACAAGCGAGCGACACCTGGAATCTGTTTGGGATTCTGTGACGACCAATACACTAAAATGAGGAACAGCTGAACACGTTCCCGTGCTTAAGCTTTTAACTTCAAAACGCAAACCTCAGAGTGAAGATAGATACTTTTGCCTTTGGAGAACCTCATTCCACCTTCTACCACCCACCGAAGGAGACGGCAAACAGAAATGTAATCATCCAATAAAGAGAGAAGAAAAAGGTGAAGGTAAAACAGGCTGGGTCATCAACCAAGTTCTGCACCATGGTTAAGGTTCCAATCTCTTAAGATAGACAGACCTGATACACCAGCAGCATCCCCAATGGAACACTTTCTCTCGGGATCTGCCCTCCTATTTGATACAACCCTTCCCTTCGAGCAGCTTTTCCATCAGTTTGCTATTGAGAGAGTCTTTCTTCGTGGTTCCGAGCTGTATTAATGATCACGCACTGCTCAGAGTTTCCTTTGTTGACCTTCTACCTTTGTGGTTTGCTTTCGATATTGTTCACTGTCGATTTTCCATTTAACTTTCTCTGGCCTTCCCTGCATCCCATCTCCTCCGATCCCCATCCATGTTTATCCATCCCTTTCCTCCTGCTTTCTTTCACCCAAGCATTTTTTTTTATTTTGCTGTTGCCCTTTGGTACAACAAAACCTCGCAGAATCGTCAGACTGAGTTTTTCCACAGAATAATAATTTTTTAAAAAGCATCATGCGAAGGGGATTTCAAAAGTATGGGAAAAGGCAAAATGAAAAGGCCAGAGATGTTGGGGAGAGTTGGAATGGTGTGCAATAAATGTTGAGTTGCCTTATCTTGGGTTCGGTGTGTTGGGTAACCTGGATCAGTGAAAATAAGGTTTCAACAGAGACAAGGATTTTCAAAGGAGGTATTTGCTGAACAGAAGGAGCCAAGGACACACACACACACACACACACACACACACACACACACACACACACACACACACACACACACACACACACACACACACACACACACACACACACACACACACACACACACACACTGATGGGAATTTGTACTGTTTATTGAATGTTAGTGAGTTTTGAAAGTTTTAGTGAAGTGTGCTAATGTACCACTCCGTCACCATCACCAACACTGTCCATCCATTCGATTTACATCCACCTGTCTTGTGATTTCTCTCTTCCATGATAACTTGTTCTTTATATGAAGCAAACTATCTACCTTTGCAATGAATTTAGTGTTTAATATCATGAGAGGGGTTACCCCAACACACCCCAATTTCCCCGACCATAAATACTCACGAGTAAAAATGTATATATTTGTTGTTGCTTAACCTCCTCATGCCGTTAGGTGTGTAAAAAAAAGTTTCATTGGGTGATGGTTACATTCCTGGACAGGTCGCCACTCTGACACAGGACCCTCAACTGACTGACCCCCAGCAAGTCGGTGTTCATTTTACCGACCTCAGATGGATGACAGGATGAGTCAACCAACCTGGAATTTTGTTTGCACGGTTGGGCTTTCAGATCCCAAGTCGTCCGCCTTAACCATTAAGCCACCACCAAGCTCAATAATGCAGGCAGAGTATCACAAATAATTGTGGAAACGACATGCAAAAGAGTGTAGTCGGCAAATACTACAGAATGCAGTCCTTTTGTCATATAAAAAGGAACTGCATCAGATTACAGTGATGTGGTTTACATTGAGATTCATTTACCATCTGAGCAATCAGGAGGCACCATACAGGTACACACCTACATAAGTACAGGCAGTCATTCTTTGCACACTTGAAGTGTGAATCCAGGAATAATTCCAGGTCTGAAATATGGCATAATAAGTACGTACAAGTCAATGTTTTGTCTGATGAAGGATACTTCATGCAAAAACATCGTCAAGATTCCATTTTCTTTTAGGAGCTGTATTCATGACTCTGAAGAGGATAAACGAAAATGGCAATGTTAATAACAGGTAGTCACATTAGAAAGCTGAAAGTGTCCAAAAATGATGATATTTATTGCAGGGTGTGATCTTTACTCGATAGACGAGTCAAATGCAGATCTCACCAGTGACAATGCTAAATATACAAGTATGAGTGTTACCTTGAGAACATGATTTTGACATGACTGGGGATACAGGACATTAACATCCTAAGCCAAATGCATTAACCATTTAGCCACAACCAACCAACCAAATACATACAAAACATAACATAACATACGGTGGATGTTATGAGCATCAATAAACTCCTCTACACAGATGATGTAGCCTTCACAAGACCCAACAAGCCTGATCTACAACTCCTTGCTAACAGCTTAAATATGGTATGCCAGGAAAGGGGTCTTGCCATCAGCATAGATAAAACTGTAGTTCTCCACCAGCAATGTGACAACGCTCCTGGCATCACATTAAGTGACTGTATGCTGAAGTGTTTCACACTTCACCTACCCAGGAGGAGCCACGTCAAAGGATGCCTGCCTAGACCTTGAAATGCAAAGTAGTATCGCAAGGGCTTCAGGTGTTTTCCACTCTTTGAAACCCTATGTGTGGGAGCGGAACGGAATTTCCACACAGATGAAGCTCCTGGTATTCTAAACCTAAATGTCCTTCCATTCCAGCACTGCTGAATGTAATCAGGACTTATAGGAGGTGTTGTAGTAAGAAAACCTCTGTTAAGAAAGAGGAACAAGACTAAAAGGGTAAAATATGAAAATATTCAACGAACACAAAATTGGACCATGGAAAAATGGCCAAAGGTGCTTTGGAGTGACGAGTCAAAGATTCCGTTATTTGGACCTCATCGAAGATCGTATGTGAGATGAGGAAAAATGAAACTAATAAAGATCATTGCTTGAAACCAACAATTAAGCATGGAGGAGGTACAGTTTTCGTTTCGAGGTGCATGTCCTCATGTGGTGTTGGAAAATTGATGTTGTATTGACTGTAGCAAGCAACAAACAGATTCTAATCTCCCATGCTACCTCCAGTGATGGAAGACATTGGTGAAGACTTCATCTTACAAAAAGATAATAATCCAAAACACTCAGCTGGAAAAAATGAATTTGCAAAATAAAGGAAGGTGGAGTCCTTCAACACATGGAATACCCCCATCAAAGCTCACATCTCAATATCATTGAAGTTGTATGGGACTATTTGGAATGAAGAAGCAGAAAAAATTAATCCCAGCATCTTGGTGCCTTCAGAAAGTATTCACACCCCTCGACTTTTGTTACATTTTGTTGTGTTACAGCCCGAATAAAAATGGATTAAAATGAAATTTTTTGTCACCGATCTACACAAGAACTCCATAATGACAAAGTGAAAGCATGTTTTTCGAATTTTCGACAAATCAATTAAAAATGAAAACCTGAAATGTCTTGCCTCAATAAGTATTCAACCCCCTGAGTCAATACTTTGGAGAAACACCTTTGGCAGCGATTACAGCTTCAAGTCTTCTTGGGTATGTCTGTATCAGCTTTACACAACTGGATTTGGGGATTTTCTCACATTTTTTGTTGCAGACTTGCTCAAGCTCTGTCAAGTTGGATGGAGAGCATTGGTGAACAGCAATCCTCAAGTCATTCCACAGATTCTCAATGGGATTCAACTCTGGGCTTTGGCTGGGCCACTCAAGGATTTTCAGGTTCTTATTCTTAAGCCATTCCAGTGTTGATTTGGCTGTATATTTAGGTCCATTCATTGTTCCCTCTATCCTTACAAGACTCTTAGTCCCTGCCACTGAAAAACACCCCCAATAGCATGATGCTGCCACCACCATGTTTCACAGTGGGGATAGTGTTAGATGGGTGATGAGCTGTGCTCGGTTTCCGCCAAACGTAGCACTTTGCATTCAGGCAGAGAGTTCAATTTTTGTCTCATCGGCCCACAGAATCTTTTGACTCATGCTCTGAGAGTCTTTCACGTGCCTTTTTGCAAACTCCAGGTGTGCTGTCATGTGACTTTTCTCAGGAGTGGCTTCCGTCTGGCCACTCTCCAAAGAAGCCTGTATTTGTGAAGTACTGCAGAGACTGTTGTCCTTCCGGCAGGTTCCCCCATCTCAGCCAAGGAACTCTGTCGTTCTGTCAGAGTGTTCATTGGGTTCTTGGTCCCCTCCTTGACAAAGGTCCTTCTTGCCTGGTTGCTTAGTTTGGTCAGACGGCCAGCTCTAGGAAGAGTCTGGGTAGTGCCATATTCTTTTCATTTCCTAACGATGGAGCTCACTGTGCTCTTGGGAACTTTAGCACTCTATAAATTGTTTTAAACCATTTCTCAGATCTATGGCTCCTCACAAATCTACTTCGGAGTTATACAGACATTTCGTTGGACTTCATGGAGGAGTTTCTGCTCTGACATGCATTGTCAACTGTGCGTCCTCTTATAGAAAGGTTTGTTTCTTTCTAAATCATGTCCAATCAATTAAATTGGCGACAGGTGCACTGCAATCATGTTGTAGATATATGTCAAGAATTATCAAAGGAGATTGGATGCACATGAGCTCAATTTGGAGTGACAGCAAAGGGATTATACTTATATAAGTGAATACTTATAGACACAAGAAATTTCAGGTTTACATTTTACTTAATTTGTTAAAAAATTCGAAAAAACATGTTTTTACTTTTCATTATGGGGTATTTTGTGTAGATTGGTGACAAAAAATTAAATTTAATCCATTTTATATTCAGGCTGTGACAACAAAATGTGACAAAAGTCAAGGGGTGTGAATACTTTCAGAATGCACTGCAGATGGTCTTGGAAGAAGTGTGGAACACCATTCAATAAGAGCTTATAACAAAATTACTTTAACGTGTCATGAGAAGAAAGAGTGGACATACTCAGTATTAGTTTATATCAAAGTATATTGCGTATAAATTTTGTTATTTGAAGATTTTATTTTTCATAAAGTTGAATTTGCATTGAATGCAATGTTTTAGTTTCTTTATGCATCAGAGTAGAAAAAATGTAAAATGTCGAAGACTTTTACACAGCATTGTACATAATAAGTGTATACATCCAAACATACAAGATACATACATCAGGTAGAACTACATACTGTTGTGGTTGACCAAATTCGCAAACCACCATTCAGGTCCCTTAGGTGAGATATCTCGGTAAGTATATGTGTAGTTAGGCCCAAACCCGTTGTCTAGTGGGAATACATGTCATTTATGTGTGCTGCGACTCTTCAGGATAGCCGTTTTTCTTTTACTATCTTTATTTTGGACCAACCGCCATGATTACCACCGCCAACCGCGTCTCAACAGTCATCACAACATCAACCACCCACCGCGGCGCCGCTTCACCACAGCAGCCACGACCTTTGCCGTCACACCTCGCAACCGTCGCATCGCCACCGTTCTTGCGCCGCTTGTGGGTACCGGTATTGGATTCGTGCAGGGCGCGCGCCGAACAGCGTGTACAAAACCACGGACTTTCCGCTCCAAAAACGGATCAAAAACGACTCACGCCCACTTTTGTTCCGTCCAATCGGTGAGCGAGGGGCGATTTGGCCCCGCCTCCAGGGCGTTGGAGGGCGGTCGCTATATGCAAATTCATGGATCAAAATGCATTCACGCCCACTTTTTCTCGGGCCAATGGGGAGCGAGGTGAAAGGTCGAAGGCAGGGGGTCAAAGGCGAAGCCACGGGGCTTATATAAGCGACCGCGTTCGTCAGTAAGTTAAGTTAAGAAATCGAGTCGTGTGTGCGTTGGAAGGAGTTCGCAGGAGGAAGAGTTCGGAGTTGGAGTCGGAGCGAAGAGGACGGAGCTGTGGAGAGGCGGCGGCGGCGAAGGCAGACGAGGGGGTGCTCGCGTCGGTGCCGGGAGCTGCACACCAGGGAGGCCGACGGCGCGACCTGGTCGAGGTGGAGACGCTCGTCGCGGGACCCGAGACAGAGTAAAAATCCTCCCTTCCCCGAGCATCAGCAACCCCCTCCTGTTTCCCCCCACGCTGAGATAGTGCGACCAAGGGGGCCCCCTTCCCACCCCCTACCAGACACTGTCCGCGAGGCCCGCGGAGTTGAGAAACCACCGCCGCTCCGCGTCTCATCACCAGACAGGTAGGCCCGACACGGTCTCGGCCCCAGGCCCGCCTACCCCCTCATCCTGGAGGGTGGTTCTCTTTTCTTTTGCTTTGGGGAATGTGTGTTGTCGGCGCCGTCTGTGAAGTAAAATTGTATAAGTGTTGCCGTGTGCTCGCGTAGTCGGTATTAGATCTGCATTGTCGCATTTGCTTTTTGTCTTCTTCTTTTCTATGTGCTTTTGGTGGAATTGTATATGTGTGCTTTCCGTTCATCGCGAATAAATGTGCTTTATGTTGAACTGTTTTCCCGCTTCGCTTCGTCATTTCTTTCATTGAATCCTCATCTTGCTTCACGTAAAGGGTTGGTAGTGGGCTGAATACGCCCTATAATTAATCGAACCGTCGAGGCCGACGATAACACCGCTCGGTTATCCCGATAGTACGGAACGGGTCGCTTAAGTGGCCCGTGTCCGAAGTCGACCTGCGGCGAGGTGCGATCGCCCGGTCTACCCCCCGTGTGGGTACTTAGGTAGGTCGAATTTGGCGAGCAACCCTATCCCACGCGGGGGCCGATTGGCTCGATCGCGGTGAGACCGAAAGGTCCACCCGTGACTGGTTCCCGGCGTTAGTCCGAGAGGGTCACGACTGGATTGTCCGTCCGGTGGGCGACGTGCCGCGATTCGAGTTACGTGGCCGTCAGCACGCCGGCGGGCGTGAATCTGTAACACTGGTGTCAGGTCGTGCGATACAAATCCATCGCCCTCCTCGCGGCACTGGTAACGGAGGACGGGAAAACGGGCTCTCCTGTCTCCAATTAAATTCACGGGAATCGGTCCAGGGGTGAGAGAAGCGACCCCCGATTCCCTCCAAATTACGAGCGATTCAAATTAACCCTTCACGAGAAGCAAGATGGCGTCTCAAGGCGAGCGGGAGCCGGGGGTATTAGAAATGGATGTAGAATGTGTAGGATCCATGGCCCAGGATGGAATGCCCGTGCAGGAACATGAACTCGTCCAACTGAACCCAGAGCCCGAAATAGGTGCGGCAGCGGCGGCGGTGTATGACACCTCCCCTCCCCCTCACCACCAGAACCCTTCCCCGATCCCTGCCGAAACGACTCACCCAAGTGCACCCGACATGGCCCAGCTATTCGCCATGCTGGCGGAAATGACAGCGAAGATAAATGCGAACATGAACGAAAAGATGGATACAAATACAAATGAAATGAAAAACGAAATGAAAGGCATGAACGAAAAGATGGATACAAATACAAATGAAGTGAAAACGACGATGGATGCGAATACACAGCAAATGAAAAAAGAAATGAAAGAGCTGCGGGGTGAGACGCAGAACATGGGCCGATGCCTGCAGGCGGGCATGAAGGCCGTGACCAGGGAGCTGGGAATGGCGACTCCACGTGTGGGAGCAAACGAGCTGGAAGGGGGTGCAACGGCAGACAGGCCCGCGGTGGAGGCGGGTAAAAAAATAATTCGGGGGGCGTGTTGGGCGAGGGTCGTGACAGAAGAATCGACGGTGACCAAAAGGGAAAAATTAAATGGGGAGACCAAAACGTGTGAGGCGAGACACGAGGTGACGACAACGGAAATAATAGTTGAGACAAGGGAGGTAAAGGGTGAAGAGTTGGCAGAGACACGGGAGACAGAAAAAATAGAGGGAAGACAACACGATGAAGACGGGGTAAGTGATGCGCACACACACACGGAGGTAGTGGAGGATAATGGGGGTGAGCTGGCGGACTGGGTGGAGACCCAGTGCGAGCACCTGGATAGCCATGGCCTCCTCCAGGAACGAGGGGAGGGAGTATGCCCCCTTGAGGCGAGTCACGACCAGGTGGGTTCGGTCGTGCTTTGCGAGGTCGAGGGGAGGAGTGCTGCGAACGGGTGCTTGGAGAGCTTGGGGGGTATAGAGGCCCCGGAGACTCTTGTGGGAACACAAATCCCCAGTGTGGTTGTCCCGGTGTGTGTGGTGCAGGGTGTGAGTGCGTCCCCGTGTGTGGAAGCGACCCCGTGTGTGAGTGGTGTGGTGGCGATGGTGCCAGAGTACGTGCTTCCCAGCACGCCGTGTGTGGAAGAGGCCGTGTGTGTGAGTGAAACGGCCAGTGTGGATGAGGAACCGCGGTTGAGTGCCCCCGCGTGTGTGAGTGAGGCACCGCGGGTGAGTGCCCCCGCGTGTGTGAGTGAGGCACGGTGTGTGGATGAGGCACCGCGGGTGAGTGCCCCCGCATGCGTGAGTGAACGGCCGTGTGCAAGGTCGCTGTGTGCAAGGGAGACCGTGTGTGTGAGAGAGCGGTATGTAAGGGAGATGTCGGTGGGCATGCGGGAGCACGCAGCCGCGTCTCCCGGGGTGAATGTGATGGAATGGAGGGTGAGCGTCGTAACACGCAGGTGTGCGTGGGTTGAATGGCGACGACGGCGACAGAGGAACGAAAGCCGAGTAGCGGCTGTAGTTGTTTCGGGGACCGTGCCGGGTTCGCCCAGCAGTGAGCACGAGGTCCGTGCTGTGCAACGCACGAGGCCGCCACGTGCTCGCTTGCGAGAGTGAAGTCCCGGTCCGGAAACGCACGCGGTGGATTTGCCGATCCCGTGGACGGACAAAGTTTAGGCAGGATTTCGGATTTGGACCGGACGGGTTCTCCACGCGATCGTGTGTGTTAAGCTCCAACGGGCAAAGCACATGTGTTCGCGTGGGGAACCCCTCGAGACGTGGGGCTTGTTTTTTTTTCTGCGCACGGTGACGTCATGGCTGCACGTGGGGTTGGAATCCGGCAGGAGAGGTATCCCTGCCGGATGGTACCGTCCAAGGAGGGACGAGGAACACGTGCAGCTGCATGACGTCACGGGCAGGTGCAAAGTGCGCGAGTTGCCGCGCTGGTGCTGCGCATGAAAAAAAAAAAAAAGCAAGCCTCACTTTCGGGTGCACAGGATTCCTGGGCAAGGGGTGGAAGACCCCCTTGACCTGGGCACAGGATGGAAACTAGTTAGGGGGAAGGGTTAGCTTAGCTAGACCGACTTCATGGGGCAGGGGTAAGTCCTCATGGAGTCCGTGGAATGGATTAGGTAGAGGGATTTAGTGAGCTTTAGGTTGGGAAATAAAATGATTTATTTGGAGACAGTGACAGACTTGTGGATGTGTAGCGGGGACGTAGTTTAGCTACGTAGTGTTAAATGGAACGTGCTATAGTATAAGGGACGACGTGGGAGCACGAGTTAGTTAGGGGATGCAGATAGAAGGATGGCAGAGTTCAGCGGTGTGTGTGTTGAAGAGTTGTGGGTTGTGAGGTGAGTACGTGTACATGTTGAGTGAGTGAGGCCAGCGGGTCTGTGTGTATGGAGCGAATGGGGAATGCATGGTGCGATGAGTGATTGGGGGGAGGAGTGACTCCCGCCCAAGGGACCCCGGGGTCAGTGTAGAGTGAGTTAGCTAGGTTAGTCAAATTGAAAAATGGAGGTCGTTTTGTTGTTGGTGGGAAAGTAGGCTCGAGACCCATTTGGAGGGGTGCAGGAGCCCTGTTGACGGGCTTGGGAGCGTGGCTGCGAAAGGTGAGTATCGCTGAGTGGGTACCCCGGGCACCAGGCTAGTCAGCCGTGGTAGGCCAAGGGCCCATGGGGGGCCGGGATAGCGTAGTGGGCACGGGTGCGCCTGCTTGGTGCGGGGGCCCGGGGCGCCATTAGCCGCGTGGGCAGTGTTGTGGGCACGGGTGACCCTCGGAAAGGGGCCTGGGAAGCCAGCCTGCCACGTGTGCGTTTCAGGGGAGGTGCCATGGGGGGCACTCCCCGGTGTTAGGGAGCTGGTAGGCTCGGAGGCAGTGTAGTGCCCGGGGGTGCCATAGCGGGAGATTCGGCAGAGGGTCGTGCCTGCCAAAGGGAGCCACGTGTCCCAGCCAGGAGACTGTGTGAGGGCACGGAGAGAAAATTGGGGGGCGAGGCCCGAAATTGTGAGGACACCAACACAGGCGACGGGAATCTGGGTTGTTAGAACCAATAGTTTAAGCGAGGGGCGCTTGTTGAAAGCCCCAGGGTAGCTTAACAGTTAAATGGATAGGGTAGATTAGGAGATGTACCCCTCCGCACCATCCATCCCCTCGCTGTCGTTGTCGTTGTGGGCCGCTGGACCCACTTTGGGTAAGATCGCTGAACTCTGGGGAGGCCATCCTGAGGCTTCGTTGGGCCTCAACACAGGACGTTAGCTCTCCCTTATTCCCCTCCGGGAAGGGAACGTAGGGGTTGGGAGTAGGCTAGGTGACAGAATAGGTTAGCCGAACAAGGACGATAAAGGGGGTTAGGGGACGATTTATAGTGGGGAAGTAAAAATAAAAACAACAAAAAAAAAAAGTTGGGGCTAAATTGGGGTTTGACAAATTAAGGGAGTGGGTATGTACAGTGACAGGCAAAGGCGATAGGTGGGAGGGAGACAGGTAGGTAGGTCCGAGCCCGCCTTCCAAGTGGCCAGCACCACCGCACTCCCTCCACCAACCTCCACGGAACGGCAAAGGCTGGCCAACTTCATCTGCAGCTGCTGTGCTGCAAGGCCTGTGCCGGCTGGATCGTCTGCAGCTGCTGTGCTGCAAGGCCTGTGCCGGCCAGATCATCTGCTGGCTGTTTTTCTTCAAGGCCTGTGCCGGCCAGTTCATTGGCCGGCTGTCTTTGCCTGCAGCGGCCTTCTTCTGCGGGCTGTGTTTGCCTGCTGCCTTTGCCATGCCATGCCCACTGCCCCTGTTCACCAGCCCCGCTCAATTTTTGCCCTGCCCCCCCCCCCCCTGTTCATTGCCATGTGCGCCAGGATCAGAAAGCAACAGTTTTCAAGCTGCGAGAACTGCCCCGTTGGCAGCTACAACACGGGCCTGCAGTGGCGGCCCGTGCACCGTGTTTGTGTTCATCCATCCATTCGTTGTGTTCATTGCGTGTGCCACTTGAGCTGGCACGGAGACTGCGTTTGTGCAGCCCAAGCACCGTTGTGGTTCACTGCGTTCAGTTCAAAAGGGAAGGCCTTGGACTGCGTGTGAGCAGCCAGCCACGTTCCCTGTCACCTGCATTGTTTTGAGCCAGAGACTGCATGTGAGCAGCCTGGCTCCCTGCTAACTGCTTTTCTTTTGCAGAGTTCATTGATCCTGGGCCATGGTTTAGTGTAAAATTTGTAAGTTAAGGTTAAGATGTACTGTAAATATGAGTGCGCCCCCGGCATGTCTGTCCTAGCGCCGGCAATTTTATTTAAGTCGTCCGTGTGAGTGAGTTTGTTTAGGTAGTTACGCAGCCCTCAGGTTATTTATTTTGGGGACACGAATACCATGAATGTCGCACTCAGGGATCCGTAGGTAAAATGTACTAGGGGAAAACTACACATGATGGCACACAAAAATTTAGTGTTACGGATTCGCGCCCGCCGGCGTGCTGACGGCCACGTAACTCGAATCGCGGCACGTCGCCCACCGGACGGACAATCCAGTCGTGACCCTCTCGGACTAACGCCGGGAACCAGTCACGGGTGGACCTTTCGGTCTCACCGCGATCGAGCCAATCGGTCCCCGCGTGGGATAGGGTTGCTCGCCAAATTCGACCTACCTAAGTACCCACACGGAGGGTAGACCGGGCGATCGCACCTCGCCGCAGGTCGACTTCGGACACGGACCACTTAAGCGACCCGTTCCGTACTATCGGGATAACCGAGCGGTGTTATCGTCGGCCTCGACGGTTCGATTAATTATCGGGCGTATTCAGCCCACTACCAACCCTTTACGTGAAGCAAGATGAGGATTCAATGAAAGAAATGACGAAGCGAAGCGGGAAAACAGTTCAACATAAAGCACATTTATTCGCGATGAACGGAAAGCACACATATACAATTCCACCAAAAGCACATAGAAAAGAAGAAGACAAAAAGCAAATGCGACAATGCAGATCTAATACCGACTACGCGAGCACACGGCAACACTTATACAATTTTACTTCAGAGACGGCGCCGACAACACACATTCCCCAAAGCAAAAGAAAAGAGAACCACCCTCCAGGATGAGGGGGTAGGCGGGCCTGGGGCCGAGACCGTGTCGGGCCTACCCGTCTGGTGATGAGACGCGGAGCGGCGGTGGTGCCTCAACTCCGCGGGCCTCGCGGACAGTGTCTGGTAGGGGGTGGGAAGGGGGCCCCCTTGGTCGCACTATCTCAGCGCGGGGGGAAACAGGAGGGGGTTGCTGATGCTCGGGGAAGGGAGGATTTTTACTCTGTCTCGGGTCCCGCGACGAGCGTCTCCACCTCGACCAGGTCGCGCCGTCGGCCTCCCTGGTGTGCAGCTCCTGGCACCGACGCGAGCACCCCCTCGTCTGCCTTCGCCGCCGCCGCCTCTCCACAGCTCCGTCCTCTTCGCTCCGACTCCAACTCCGAACTCTTCCTCCTGCGAACTCCTTCCAACGCACACCCGACTCGATTTCTTAACTTAACTTACTGACGAACGCGGTCGCTTATATAAGCCCCGTGGCTTCGCCTTTGACCCCCTGCCTTCGACCTTTCACCTCGCTCCCCATTGGCCCGAGAAGAAGTGGGCGTGAATGCATTTTGATCCATGAATTTGCATATAGCGACCGCCCTCCAACGCCCTGGAGGCGGGGCCAAATCGCCCCTCGCTCACCGATTGGACGGAACAAAAGTGGGCGTGAGTCGTTTTTGATCCGTTTTTGGAGTGGAAAGTCCGTGGTTTTGTACACGCTGTTCGGCGCGCGCCCTGCACGAGTCCAATACCGGTACCCACAAGCGGCGCAAGAACGGTGGCGATGCGACGGTTGCGAGGTGTGACGGCAAAGGTCATGGCTGCTGTGGTGAAGCGGCGCCGCGGTGGGTGGTTGATGTTGTGATGACTGTTGAGACGCGGTTGGCGGTGGTAATCATGGCGGTTGGTCCAAAATAAAGATAGTAAAAGAAAAACGGCTATCCTGAAGAGTCGCAGCACGCATGAATGACATTTATTCCCTCTAGACAACGGGTTTGGGCCTAACTACACATATACTTACCGAGATATCTCACCTAAGGGACCTGAATGGTGGTTTGCGAATTTGGTCAACCACAACAATACATACAGGTGTGTGTGTATATATTGTTACGGTTGTGGAAATTCACATTACACCATAAAGAGTCCTCAGGTGAGATATCTCTAAGTCCTTGTGTCGTTAGCCCACACCCGTTGTATAGAGGGAATTTATGTGATCCATTTGGGCTGCGATCCTTCAGTTAGCCATTTTTTCTTTATCTATTGTTATTTTTGACCATTAAGCCACCAACAATGCAAACAGTCACTACCCTCACCTTCACAACTCCATCCCGCAAACATCGCTTCACCGCCATTCCCAAACGACACCATAACCATCAAACCACCACCGAAAACCCTCCACCACCAACAACCGCACCACCTGTGAACACTGAATGTCGGGCTGTCTAGCGCCCGTTCGGCGATTGGTGCAAAACGCACCAAGCCGCGAGCGTGAATGGTGGCCTTTGAGGGGAAAATTCGGATCCAAAATGCTTCACGCCCACTTCCCCTCCGTCCAATGGGCGAACGCAAGGCGGCTTGGCCCCGCCTCCAAGCGCGTGTATGTACAGTCCGTTTATGCAAATATGCGGATCAAGGGAGATTCACGCCCCTTTTTTCCCGACCAATGGCTGAACAGAGGGTGGCGTGGCCCCGCCTCCAATCGCGTTTTGATCCGCATATTTGCATACCGGCTCCTCCTGAGACCTAAAAAGATACGAGCGCAAGGCGACTCGCGCGGCAGGAGAGTAGAGAAGAAGAGCGGGGCAGAGCTGAGTGGAATTAGAGAGGGAGAGAGTGGAACTGGTGGAGCTGAGTGGAACGGGAGAGCGGGAGTTGAGAGGGTGAAGTTGAGCTTGGAGAGAAGTTGTGGAGGAGTTTCAGGGAAGACGGCGGACGGCGACGATGTTGCGGTGTAGGGGTCGCTTGACTCATCGCGAGATCCAGGCCAGCCAGCCATACCCCTCTCCCTGAACATCAACGATTCCCCCCCCCCATTCGCGCTGAGATAGTGCCGAGGGGGGCCCCCCCGTTCCTCCCCCACCCTAAACGTGGTGCCAACGGGACCGCTCGCACGGAGAGGACTCGCCGACCACGCCAGGGCACGGAGTCGGGGCGCAGCAGCGCGAACATTGCGGCTTGCCCGCCATCGCGTCACGAGGACGTGGGTAAGACCTCTGGGTCTCGTGGACCAAGCCGATCCTCCAGGATTCACGTACATTTGGCCCACGGGCTCAGTCTGACCCCCCTGTCTGTGGGGGTGGTCTTTTCTTTTTCCTTTGCTTTTGGTGGCGCCGTCTGTTAAGTGAAACTGCGTAAGTGTTGCCGTGTGTCGGTCGTAGTCAGTAGTATCTCTTTTTTACTGTTTCTTTCTGTGCTTGAATACGTGCCTTTTATTATTATTGCTGTGACTGAATATACATGCTTGCTTTGTGTCCGTGTGTCGCGCAATAAAATGCTTGCTTGTTGAACTGTTCCCGCTCTGCTTAGTCTCCTTTCTTTTTATTGACTCTCCATCCTGCATCGCGTAAGAGATTGGTAGTGGGTGTAAGTTCCCGAGGTCGACGATAACTCCGCTCGGTTATCTCTGCAGTACAGAACGAACCGCTTAAGCGGTTCGTGTCCGAAGTCGACCTGCGGCGAGGTGCGATCGCCTGATTAACCATCCGTGTAGGTACTTAGGTAGGTCGAGTTTGGCGAACAACCGTATCCTACGCGGGTGGCCGATTGGCACGATTGTGGTGAGGTCGAAAGACCCACCCATGACTAGCTCCCGGCGTTGTTCTGAGAGGGTCATGACTGAATTATCCGTCCGGTGAGCGACGTGCCGCGATTCGAGTTACGTGGCCGATCGCACGCCGGCGGGCGAGAATTCGCAAAATAAACTTACCACCTTTTAAACCTTCAAATATCAACAATAACACTGCGTGTAGTAAATGTGTGAACTTATTTGTGGACAACAGTGTCCTCACTGTCGGACAAAATGGTCACGGATGGTCACTTGAACCTTCAATGGTCACTTCATAGCACAGCTGTTGAACAGCCATTTTGACTGTCAATGATTAGCCAAGGGGTACGGAATGATTTTAATGAGCTGCACGTGATGTCTTGATATTGGCTTTAAAAAGGCCAGTGCAAAATGGGCATTTCAATCAACATGTCACGATTGTCAAGGGATCAACGGCAGTGTGCCTTGGGCATACTGCAAGGCGGATTGAGCTCCCGTGAGGTGGCACGTCACCTTGGCTGTTCACACCAGACGATATCGGCCCTGGTGGAGAGAGACACCCTCCACAACTCTGCAGATGACAGACCTTGATCAGAGAGGCCAAGAGTCACCACTGCAAGGCAGGACAGGCAGATGGCTTCAGACATTGAGGACTGAGTGGGACAGAATCCAGCAGCAATCCATCCAAAGACTGGTAGGCAGTATGCACCGACGATGCACTGCCTGTATCCAAAACAATGGTGGCCACACACGCTATTGAAAGGGGACTGACATTGCACCCTGTGCTGTTCTGTACTGTAGAACAAACTTATGAGATGGTGTATTTTGGTCAAAAACTTGACATGTCATCAATAAAATGCCAATGTTTCAATTAGCAATTGTTGGTTTGTTTTATTTTGTACTGTTCCAATTTTATTACATTTCAAACAAGTAGTAAGTTTCTTTTGCATTTCAGTATATTGTTGCAGTCTTCGCGCCCGCCGGCGTGCGACGGCCACGTAACTCGAATCGCGGCACGTCGCCCACCGGACGGACAATCCAGTCGTGACCCTCTCGGACTAACGCCGGGAACCAGTCACGGGTGGACCTTTCGGTCTCACCGCGATCGAGCCAATCAGCCCCCGCGTGGGATAGGGTTGCTCGCCAAATTCGAACTACCTAAGTACCCACGCGGAGGGTAGACCGGGCGATCGCACCTCGCCGCAGGTCGACTTCGGACACGGGCCACTTAAGCGACCCGTTCCGTACTATCAGAATAACCGAGCGGTGTTATCGTCGACCTCGACGGTTCGATTAATTATCGGGCGTATTCAGCCCACTACCAACCCTTTACGTGAAGCAAGATGGGGATTCAATGGAGGAAAAGACGAAGCGAAGCGGGAGAACAGTTCAACAATAAAGCACATTTATTCTCGGCACACGGGAAGCACACAAATACAATTCCACCAAATGCACACAAAAAAAGAAAACACACTTCCATTTACACAAAAAGCAAACATAAAAGTGAAAACACAGTGCAGAGCTAATACCGACTACCGAGCACACGGCAACACTTATACAATTCTACTTCACAGACGGCGCCGACAACACATACCCAAAACCAAGGAAAAGAAATACCCTCAAGAATGGGGCAGGCCTGAGGCCGAGACCGGGTCGGGCCTACCCGTCTGGTGATGAGACGCGGAGCGGCGATGGCCCCGCAACCCGCGGGCCTCGTGGACAGTGCCTGGTAGGGGGTGGGAACGGGGCCCCCTTGGTCGCACTATCTCAGCGCGGGGGGAAACAGGAGGGGGTTGCTGATGCTCGGGGTATAGAGGATCTTTATTATCCCTGGTGTGCGTCTCCACCTCGGCCAGGTCGCGCTGCCGGCCTCCCTCGGGCGTGCAGCTCCTGGCACCGACGCGAGCACCCCCTCGTCCGACTCTCTTCAGCTTCTCCAGCCACTGCAGGCTTCGGGCTCCAGTCTTCCACACTCGTCCCCTCCGTTCCGACTCCTTCTCGTTCTCGTTTGCGACTCTCTTCTGACTGACGAACACCGTCCTTTTATCCCCCCGTAACTTCGCCTTTGACCCCCTCCCTTTGACCTTTCACCTCGCTCCCCATTGGCCCGAGAAAAGGTGGGCGTGAAGGCTTTTTGATCCACAAATTTGCATATATCGATCGCCCTGGGGGCGGGGCCAATTCGCCCCTCGCTCACCGATTGGACGGCAAAAAGTGGGCGTGTGTCGTTTTTGATCCGTTTTTGAAGCAGAAAATCCGTGATTTTGTACACGCTGTTCGACGCGCGTTCTGCATGAGTCCAACACCGGTACCCACAGCGGGGCAAGAACGGTGGCGATGCTACGGTGGCGAGGTGTGACGGGAAGGTCGTGGCGGTTGTGGTGAAGCGGTGGTTGTGGTTGGTGGTTGGTCCAAAATAAAGATAGTGAAAGAAAAACGGCTATCCTGAAGAGTCGCAGCACGTATAAATGACATGTATTCCCACTAGACAACGGGTTTGGGCCTAACTACACATGTACTTACCGAGATACCTCACCTAAGGGACCTGAATGGTGGTTTGCGAATCTGGTAACCACAACACTATATATATATATATATATATATATATATATATATATATATATATATATATATATATATATATATATATATATATATATATATATAATAATCATGCGCCGCTTAGGCCTAGGTCACATTTGCCACAGCGGCCGTGGGGTCTCCAAAATCTACGGCCACTAGCAATTATACGGCGGCTGCAGTATTTGCACGGTCACACAATGTAGCAGTCACATATGTTTTGATTTTTCGGGTAGCCGCATGGCGTATTTATAAATTGTGGAGACCGAAAACGTGGGGTTGCCGTACGGTCTTTGATTTGATGTCGCACAGTGACCTTAGGGCGTTCCTGCGGCGGCCATACAATTTTCAAGGCAGACGCAAAGTGCCCGCAAGGCGACCGAAGGGGGGCCCTAAGGCGAACGTTGGGCCAGACGGACGTTAACAAATGGGTTAATTTTTTTTTTTTTACCAGTTTTTTTTTTCCGCTTGTCGAATTGCTATGGCGAACGTAGAAATGAAAAAAAGTTATAACTCTGCGTTATAATTCCACGGCGACCCTACGGCCTGTAAAATATAGCCAAACGGCGTAGGGCCACCCTGAGGCCACCGCAGAAACTCTGCGGCCGGCGCACGTTTCTGTCAATTCAGAGGGCGTACGGCCGCCGTAGAGCAAATGTGACTTTGGCCTTAACGACGGGGATACGTTTTGAGAAATGCGTCGTTAAGGGATTTCGTCAATGTGCGAACATCATAGAGTGTAACGACACAAACCTAGATGGTATGGCCTACTACACACCGAGGCTATATGATATAGCCCATTGCTCCGAGGCTACAAACCTGTACAGCATGTTACTGTACTGAATACTGTCGGCAATTGTAACACAATGGTAAGTATCTGTGTATCTAAACATAGAAAAGGTACAGTAAAAATACGGTATAAAAGATTTAAAAAATTGGTACACCTGTATAAGGCACTTACCATGAATGGAGCTTGCAAGACTGGAAGTTGCTCTGGGTGAGTCAGTGAGTGAGTGGTGAGTGAATGTGAAGGCCGAGGACATTAATGTACACTACTGTAGATTTTATAAACACCGTACACTTAGGCTACACTAAATTTTTTTTTTTTAATTCTTTCTTCAATAATAAATTAACCTTTACTTACTTTAACTTTTTTACTTTATGAACTTTTAAAAAATTTTTAAACTTTTTGATGAATGCTTAGGGGCCATGATGAACAAAACGACACGAGATTAAATCAAGCACACGGAAAAATGATGCAATCAGGAGACGCGGTAAACACGAGATGTATGAGGCTGCTGTGTAACACGGTGGAGTTTTACAGTAAACTTTTTTTTTTCTAAGTAGAAAGAGTACACTCTAAAATAACGATAAAAGTACAGTATAGTAAATACATAAACCAGTAACATAGTTGTTTATTATCATTATTAGACTGGCAGCGCTACGACGGCTACGACTTCACAAGGAGATAGGAATTTTTCAGCTCCATTATAATCTGATCGGACCACCGTCGTGTATGCGGTCCATCGTTGAACGAAACGTCGTTATTCGGAACATGACTGTACATATATATATATATATATATATATATATATATATATATATATATATATATATATATATATATATATATATATTGTTGCGGTTCTGGGAATCGCATCCCTCCAAAGCAATCGCAACCATCATACAGCGGTCCCAAGACAGTTATTCCATTATTATACTGTTGCGGCCACGGGTACTGAGACACCAGCTTGTCACTCAGGGGGATTAATCCCTGGTTGTCCTCGGAAGAGCCGGACCTGGGGCCACCGCTCACAATTAACGTTATGGTACAGTGGGTTGTTTTAAAACAATGAACGCCACGCAGTCAACCACGAGTTCCAGTGTCTAACGTCTAATTATGCCGTTTAATTACAGGTCACGTGGTTACCTGAGTGGGGAGCGTGCCCTCGGCAAAGCACCAATGTTATCTCGATTAGATTTTAATTAGGGCAGCCGAGCATTTTAACCGCTGGTGCGTGCCGACGATTTTAGGTCAAATCTGTGGTAATTTACCTCCCAGTCCATCTAGGTTCGGACAATGCTAGACCAATGGAAGGAAAGGACAAACACAGACAGGTTGGAAATCGACAAATGATTTATTAATAATAAAATAAATAAATAAAAAGAACTTTTTATTTTCTGAGGTAAATAAATGAATAAATTTCAGAGCAACCAAAATTAATAATCACTCAGGCAAAATCAATCAAAATGACAGGAAAGAGACAAAGAGCAGATGCTTATCGGGGTTGACTTACTTACAGCTAAACGCAGACAAGGGTACCCAGCAGATCATTGGGTGGGGGGGGGGGGGAAGAGTCGTCTCGCTCACCAGAGAGTAGTCGTCCGTGAAGGGAAAACGTCCTGAAATGTGTGCGTGAAATGTGTGCGAAATGTCACATCCGTCGCCAGCACCCAGCCTTTATGTGCACCCACTCCCCAACAGCCTTGGACGCCAGTCGGCGTCTGGGGGGCACCGAGATCGTCTGTCACGGATTTAGACCCTGATGCTGCGACACGGGCAGCTCCTCACACTTCACGAAACTGGTGACGTCCAGTGACCCACATGGTCCATTGGTGACTGTCCCGCACTTCACTCATGACCGACCTGTGCCTCACTCGTTGTCGGCGCTGCTCACACCCACACGCGCACCACACGCTCGCTTGCTCAAGCACTGGGAAGGACGAATTGTCTCGTTGTTGGTGCTGGTCAGGCACCCACAAGCGCACAACACGCTAGCTTGCTCACTTTCGGGCTCGCACGCTTCCTCTCTGGCTCGCTTCTTCCCTCGCGCGCTTCAACTCTCGCTTTCTCTCTCTCTCTCTCTCTCTCTCTCTCTCTCTCTCTCTCTCTCTCTCTCTCTCTCTCTCTCTCTCTCTCTCTCTCTCTCTCTCTCTTGCGCGCTTACACACTCGCTTCTTCCCTCGCGCATTTACACCCACTTCTTGCTCGCTTCTTGCACGCTTCCTCTCTCGCTTACTTCTCTTCAGAACGGACCTCCAATTCTTTTTATATCTGCGGCCCGTCTCGGCGGGTGCAGAGCCCCCCAAGCTCACCCCGCCCCACTTGCGCACTGTTACCATGACGACCCATGCGCTCGAAAAAAAGGTGGGAGTCGGCGCTCGCGAAAAATATGTGCATAAACGTTGCTGAGGAAAAATAAGGCGGACGCCAGCACTCGTGAAAGAAATGTGTGTCAACTTGTCTGTCAAAAAGAAAAAAAGCTTCCCATAAGAGAGGGGATCTATTCTTTACCCTTCTCAACGTATCACATTTAACATCCCATGAGACATGGAGATGGGGCTAATCTGAACATGTATTTCAGGAAATATCTGTCTGAGGACCTGGACGTGTGGATGCATTCATCAGACCTGATTCTGAAATCCGTAACAATACATTCATGTCGTCCCTTTTCTTTTGTCTAGCGGGACAACGGGACAGTACGTTGTGTGGATCTCATAGCTAGGTCTGTTTACACCACTCCAACTTCATTTCTCCTCTTCTTTTCTGCTTATTACTGAGGTAAATCCGAATTTGGGTCCTCGCGGAGGCCAACACGTGCAGCACGTGCCGCGACTGGGGGAGGGGAATAGGAAAGCCGCGCCAACACCACACGAGCATCGATAGTGCAGCTGCGAGGATACAGTGATACTCTCGAAGGAACCTCTGCTGCAAGCTCGAGATGATCGTCTGACGTTTCCAATGATCTGGGATGAGATTGCTGGTTGCATTGAAAGGCATACGAACGAATATCTCTTAAAGAGGCTGTCCAGATGTTGTTTTTACAACACAGAAGCAAATGACCCAATATCGGTGAGAGCATGGCTGGCAGCTTGGTGCCAATAACTACATCGTCGGAGGCTGATAATAGAAAAACAACAACCACACCACGTTGTACAGGACACAAGGGTGCAAGATACGGGCAGCGCGTTCTTTTCAACCCCTTTCTCGATTTAATTACATTGGCATCCTCTTTTCCCTCCATTTCTCCATCTGATACTTATATCTTAATTCTTTTTCATTCCAAACCTCCATCTAATTATTATATCCGATCATTCCCCTCAATTCCTGACACAGATCGGGGTTGGCCCCGTGAACACGATAGCAGATACAGGTGAATACGCACATGGCCATGTGTTCCATGGTGGGTCCGCAAGTACTGTATGGAACGTGCTTAATGGCGGGCAACCCGTTCGCAGCCGTGATACCTTATCATCGCACAGAGCAGGGCACGAATGCCACACATCTTGTTCTGTCTGTGCATGGGTTTATCCGAACATCTTACCGTCTGTGCATGGGTTTCCCCTAAGACCTTACCGTTGATCCTTGCTGGTGGCCATAGGTGTTCCCCACGGATAGCGGACGTCTTGTCGCCTCTCCGCCCGGCAAAGCCGCTATCAGGCAGAGGCGTGCTGTGCAGTTCTGATCGCTCGAGCCGCATGGTGCATCGCGGAGCAGGCATTGATCAATGCTAATCGGGGATGCCCAGGCGGGCATGCGGGGTCGACATGACCCTCAGCCGGTCGCTGGGGCACGGTCCAGGAGATCGGTGCAAGGCAATTCATGTCATGGAGTTTGGTGCGGGGCGATTCATATCATGGGGCTCGGAGCGAGACGATTCTGCAGCTTGGAGTTATCATGCCGGAAGTGGAGTGGAGCATCTGAGTTGGAGACTCAATTCCTTTGGTACCAGATCCCTTTGAAGAATCTTTGGCTATCGCTGTTCAGACTTTGTGTCCAACAAGCAGTTGCTGAGAGAGACGCAAATGAGATTTGTTACCTGCATAGTCCGTGAGCGTCAGCTGCCGCTGTATGGACATGTGGCTTGTTTTGATGACGGTGATCATGCTCACCAGATTCTCTCAGCGAGGGAGCCTCGTGAGTGGAGGAAGACAATGGGCTGACCACGTTCCTCGTGGTTGTAGCAGGTTGATCAGCATCTCAAGGAGATGGGGATGGACCAGACATCTGCCTGGAGGATGGCCAGACTGAGGCACCTGGGGTACCGATGGAAAGTGGACGCAGCAATGCGCTGCTCCTGATGATGGTAAAACCTGACCTGATGGTAAAACTACATCATCCACAAAGAACAACCATCCGTCTGCCACCAAGACAATTGTTCCGGCGAATGCAAACCATTCAACCAGAAGGCACGTGATGTGATTGGTGGATAAGTCAAAACATGTGGAGTGTGACAAGCACTCCCCCGATATCTATTGGACATAGTCCTACACCAAAGCGTCACCTCTAACCCAGAGGCCTCGTCCTGGTGACTCTATCAAACAGACAATGATTACATGGTCAACATCACTTAAGCATAAAACAGAGCCACCTATCCGGATTTCAGGCTTATTTGCCCTCATCTGTATGGCATACCGATAAATATCTAATCAATGATGATCACATTTGCCGTTGAAACATCAGACATTTATATATATAGTGTCAGACTATGTCCAATGGAGATCGGGGGATTGCTTGTCACACACTCCACATGTGTATATATATATATATATATATATATATATATATATATATATATATATATATATATATATATATATATATATATATATATATACAGTAGGTCCAGTAGGTTGTGGGCCAGGGACCGGTGGCAAGAGCGGCCACTAGGTGGGGGAAATTACGTCGCTCCCCCACCGGACTCGCAGAATTGTAGGCCATCGCTCCGGATAATTCCGTGACGCGGCGGGTCGCTGAACCGACCGTGGACGCCAATATCTCAACTGTGTAGCGTAGGGTCTCTTTGTCTAGAACCAATTTACCTAATTAACTATGCGATTTCGACTACCGGGGAACCCCATCGTCAGTACGCCTTGCCCGAACCGGACCACTCTACCGATTACCAACTGCCAACTACCTTTCCGGTTCGGATCCAGTGAGCGGATCTGACAAGGTCGTACCGGCTATAATGTATGGATTATCGGGTATAAAAACCCGCCTAAACTCAGATCCGAACCATGCTGGACCAATGCAAGAAAGGACGGAAACGAATTGGGAACATTTCTGCAATTGTTTTATTTACAAATAAAGAAAAGACACAGGGCAAGACTTATTGCGGATATGCAAGCAAGATTTACAAGGATTCAAGCACTTAAACAGTTTCTACTTACAAGACAGGCCCACACACATCAGACGCACACTCAGACAGTTTATTGAAAGATCATCGCAGCCAGAGAGGGAGAGATGAGCTGGGGGTCGCAGTTCATGTGGGTACTTGCACGTTGAAGGGAGGGAGTGCTCCGCGGTGCGGCACCTGCCAATAGTCGTGCAGCTCGGCCCACGGTCACACGCGTGGGGCTCGCTCCCGCGGAGGAACTCGAGTCGAGTGGTCGGAGTCCCAGGGTGGGGATCAGGGTCACGGACAAGACCCAGCAAAGCTCCAACGAATGCCTGACACAGAACTCTCTCAGCCACAACCAACGAACCCCTTCAGAACTCAGAACTCTCTCAGCACTCAAACCTCCCAGCCAAGGACCAACGAACTTCTTCAGAACCAACGAACTCTCTGCTGAGGATGGCGTCGTAACTTTTATGGACCTCCCCGAACGGGGCGGGGCTCGGTGGAACAGACGTCACTGTCTGCCCTGATTGGACAGGGCTCCCATGGGTCCGCCCTTTCTGGGCGGGGTTTTGGCCATGCGGGTAAACCCCGTCCCCACTCCACGCATGCCCATACTCATCAAAAAGAAGTTACAAAGTTTGTTGAAGTTGAGAAGGAACTGCCAGAGATTCTGCCTCGGACAGCGAGTCACCTGTGAGGCGAGTTAAGCGCTTGCTTGTTCAGTAGCAAGTTGTTGGTTTGTTTGTGGGAAGATTTAATAACGTAACTAAAATAAATCGCAATGCACACCTTTGAATCTCCCACTAGACAAAAGGAAGGGACCTGTCTCACATGTACTTAATGGGATAACTGACTTTTGGGACACCTGTATGTTGTATGCACTTGGTTTCCAGATCCGTCACAGTATATATATATATATATAATATATATATATATATATATAATATATATATATATATATATATATATATATATATATATATATATATATATATATATATATATATATATATATATATATATATATATATATATATATATATATATATATATATATATATATATATATATATATATATATATATATATATATATATATATATATATATATATATATATATATATATATATATATATATATATATATATATATATATATATATATTCATACATCCACACATCAGGTATAAATGCACATATATGCATACATCAGGTATAAATACATATAGATATACATCATACATACATACATGTATACATGCACACATACATCCATACAAAAATACATACACCAGGTTTGAATTACAAAAGTAGTTTAAATTAATAAAAAAACCCAAACATCAACCTTCTGCACCTATTTTGATTAAGCTGAATGTAAAATCACGACAAACCCCTCTCTGGAGCCTCAGCGCATGTGTACAAAGCACATGAATATGGCAGAAGGGAAATCATTAGTATTCAAGAGGAAACGTGTTGGAAAGTGTGACACGTGCTTGGTGGAACCACGTTTAGCGCAATGGGGCATCAATTTGTCAAACGTGCGTCCATTTCCACAGCGACAGAAAGTGCGGTTTTTTACCCTTACACAAGATCACCATTTGGATGCTCTTACTCACAAAAGGAGCAATTCCTCTTGTGAAACAATTTCCAATTTCTTGCCCTTGGAGTCCTGTCCAAGCAACGGCTGTGTGCATACTTTGGTGGAGGTATGACAGGTAGAAGATTGGCTAGAAGATACATATGCATTTAAAAGGTATTCATAAATGACTATTGTGGACGAGAAGCTGTTGACATTCTTTATACACTTTATGTTAGGAGCAAAAATCCTGGAGCTAATTAGTTACGCAAGTATTATGAATTCAGCCAGGTGGTTACATCATTCGACAACTTGGGATCTTTAACATCCCCCAAACTTGGAGGGGGGTGGCGATAACACCCGCTGTTGCATTTCTTACCATGTGATCTTTGTAAACATTGAGTTACACCATCTTGCCTGCAAGGCACTAAGATGCATATGGAGACCACCCGGAGATGTTCATGGGGGGAGGAGGTTTTGGAGGAGGTAAGCACGATGGGAGGGGGGAGGGCAGTATGAGGGGAAGGGAAGGTGGTGTGAGGAGAAGGGAAGGTGGTGTGAGGAGAAGGGAAGGTGGTGTGAGGAGAAGGGAAGGTGGAGTCAGGGGAAGGGAAGGCAGTGTGAGGGGAAGGGAAGGTGGCGTTAGCGGAGGGGAAGGAAGTGTGAGCGGAAGGGAAGAGTGACAAAATGCACCCAAACAGCAAATTTTCTTTTTAACCACCAGGTTCTATATAAAACTGGGTGGGAGCATTTACAACACACACTACCTACAGTACCTGGGAAAGGCCTGCCTGCATGCATGCATGCTTGAACATGCAGCGACCTTTCACCCCTCCGGTCGGCTCACTCCAAATTGGATTTGTACATGCTAAACTCTTGGGAAGCCATTTTTAATTCCAAATGAAACCGCCAGTCCTTAACAGTCCCCTTAACAGAGACGGTGGGAGAGAGAGCAAGATGGTGTGAGAGTGAGAAAGAGGTTGGGAGAGATAAGAAGAGGGATGGAAGAAAGAGAGAGAGAGAGAGAGAGAGAGAGAGAGAGAGAGAGAGAGAGAGAGAGAGAGAGAGAGAGAGAGAGAGAGAGAGAGAGAGAGAGAGAGAGAGAGAGAGAGAGAGAGAGAGATGGGAGACTTAGGAAGAGGGCTGGGAGGGAGAGGGGTGGGAGAGGCAGAGGGGTGGTGGAGGCAGAGGGGTGGTAGAGGGAGAAGGGTAGGGAGAGTGAGGAGGGGTGATTCTGGCAGATGTGACGCCAGTTTAAAGTCCATCCGAGAGATGGCACACACATTGATGAATCACCTTGCCTGTGAAACACTGGTGTAACAGTTATAGCTGGATCAGGGTTCAAACCCCGGCTATCCAGCTGAGAGTGAGCATGTGTACCTCTCAGCTATCATGCCATGTTGTGGCGATTCATTGCTTTGTTACAACTGAAATATTTTTTCACTCATTGTCATCCTGTAATTTATTTTGCTTCATAACTCCGGAGAGGTCTCCATGGAGAACCGAACTGTGGTATTGCTATGGAAGCTTGTCGGCGAAACTTCAAAAATTGAAATGTTTAATTTTTTTATATGTATCATACGTATACTGTAGATTAATGTATTTAAATTCATCTTTTATAAAGAAAGCAGATCACACAAAATGGTGAAAAAACACCAAACTGCATTTGTAATTGCCAAGAACAAAAAAGGACCCCTCTGGACTGCATCACCATGGCTTGCAAAACAGCTTCGATCCCTCTGGTTAATTATTTTTGTTGCGCTCCATGTAGTTCCACTTTCTGTGCATTCCTTAATGTTTTCTTCCCTCAATATAATCGTTCGAACAGTAGAAAAGGTTAAGTTTAATGTTTTGCTTAAATAAATACACTTAGTTACAAAAATGTCTAGTTTGTTAAAATTTTCAGATTTCACTCCAGATTTTGACACTAATTTCGTCCATCAGATCCGATTATATACTTTCATTAGTCTGTGAGAAGTAGATCGGGTTTCCAAGACAATGCATGTTTGAATAGGCCAAATAAATATGGCGGCTGTATAACCCCTGCGAAGCGAATTTGGGCTGACCAAGGAAAAGCCTTTCATAGAGGTAAACCATTAATTATCTTCAAAAAGGGGTGTTTTAATTTAACTAAACACCCCATTTTCATTCATGCACTTCCTTAGAGTTCTCTTAGAATGTAAATGAAATGGAAGACCAAGAAGGAACCCAAAGAAGTAAAGAGCTAATATGGAGTCATCAGGAGGAACCTGGATAGGATTCGGGTTTCAGCCGCGACTCCACAATCCTCAAAGCCATCGAGGCACAGCTAAGTGAGCCTTACAGAAAAAAATTCTGCAAGAATTCACTTCTTCTTAGAGAGATAGATAAATAAAGAGAGGAATGGAGTGTAAAAGATAAAAGAAAAGAAAAAGCAAGAATTAGAATGAATAAAGAGAATTGTGAAAAAAAAAAAAATATATATATATATATATATATATATGTATTTATATAAATAAAAATAAAAAACAGAAAGAATTGTGAAAGCAACAAAGATGTCAGAAAGAACACAGAAAGAGAGATTTCAGCAGTTACTCCCCAGGCTCAAATGCACCAACATGTACAACCTACCAAACCAAGTTTGGGGCCCCATCGGCTTCATGGTTTTAGAGTTATGGAGGAGACACACTAACACACATACACACATTTCACAGTATAGATTAGGACTTAGATGAAGATCTGATGATATTTTAGGTCAAATTTATGTGGAAATACAGAAAATTCTAAAGGGTTCACAAACATTTTCTCAGCACTGTATCACTTATTGCATTGTCTGGATGTACTGTAATTGATGTCAGGTATGTAAAGTGTTAAGTTGACTTCGTAAGGAATTCGACGGTTGAAATAGGCATGTAGGGGATATGTTGGAAAGTGAATTGCCTTGTAAATACATACCCTGTGAATGCTCCTATAAATACATGCCTGTTTAATAATGCTTAAAACCATACTGTGTCCTTACTCCTCCTGTCTGTTCTGATCGTGGTGTATGGCAACTGATTACACTGGTCTGCGTCATTTCAGAGGTCTAGGTTTTCTCAACGGTGCTTATATGTTTTTTGCATGCTGAATTTAGAAATGTATCTCATTTCGCTCAATCAGGTCAAGTTTTTATTTTATTTCAAGAAAAAATTTATTTTTCAAGTATTTATTTTAAGGAAAAAAAATAATCAAAATTTTTGTTTTTTTAATTAGCATTTTTAAAATTCAAAATCAGACTTACATTGACAGAAAATGTACTAACTATAAATAAAATAACGCACAAGTACCGTTAATGTGAAATTCGACATTAAAAAGACGAAGGAAAACAGCGACTGCTGGAGCGACTGAAGTTGGGTGTTGCCAGAAACGATTTATCTATATTTTTCTGAAATTGAAATGAAAGTAATTGAGAAGGCACTTTCTTCCACATTAAGTGTACTTGTGTGTCATTATATGTATAGTTTGTACATTTTCTGTCAATGTAAGTCTGATTTTGAATTTAAAAAATGCTAATTAAAAAAACAAAAATTTTGATTATTTTTTTTTCCTTAAAATTGAGATAGCATTTGAGATAGCAAAAACTTGACCTGATTGAGCGAAATGAGATACATTTCTAAATTCAACATGCAAAAACATATAAGAACCGTTGAGAAAACATAGACCCCTGAAAAAAAAATTTCAAATGCAGCCCAGTGTTATTGATTAATGAAGAAACTATTTGGTTCTAGAGATAAAAACACAGCACGTAACTTGGTCCCGCTTGGCCAATCAATCAAGATCTCTTACGTGACTGTTGGAATGACTCACCATTTGTAACGCAAACCTCATTAGTGAGGGAAGTACGGCTTTGGACCTGAAGCTGGCTCGAGGTTCGCGATATGAAAGGAAGGTGATTATGGTCTTTAAAGACTCGCTCTTCATCTGGAGTTATTCAGAAGGCGGATGACCATAGCAATACGTTCTCATTTGAACACAAACTGGATTTGTTGAATGATTCAGACAGACAAGCAAAACCTTGTATAGGAGGCTAATAGATACTGCAAGTGAACATTGCAGCGGTTTGCTGGCTGAAAGGTGGCCATTGCAGGATGGATACAGGCCTCAAAAAAGAAGTCCTTTAGAGAAGTCAATTGTCCATCAAGCCACAAATACCTTTTCGATGAAACCGAAAGAAGATCAACGATTGTTGATGACCACACAAGTTGACAACTATGTGCCAGTAATGACTCGTCCTCTCTGATTGGCCATCACTTCTTCATGAGTCAACAGCTAAAAACAAGAAAGTTAAGGTGAGCAGGTGGTCACAAACATCTTCCATCATTTTCCTTTTTGACAGGGTGACCACAAAAATGGGACCGACCGACCTTATCTTTCTAAGGGAAGGTCGGTCGGTAACATTGTTTTCCTCCATACCAAATAACTTCCTCCATATTAATGATATCCTCTTACTTTTTGTAGGTGCACAAAGTGGAGTTCATGTATCATCAGCAGATTTAGATGTCGTCAAGATAGCCCAGTTTTTCAACATGCCATGGACAACAAAAGAAAAATCGTTTTCAGTCAAAATCTACCTGAGAACAAAATCCTTCAAGAAGACTCAAAACGAGTTCAGGGTGAGATGATTAAGGACATCTACCAAGGAAATCCCTGATCCATAGATTATCTCAAAACAGCAATAACTGATAAAAGCCGTTCAATCACTGTAGCCGAATGTGTCAGAATAATAAATAATTTTTCCCATTGAATCCAACTGGACCTCTGGCGGTACAATGGATTTCTCACTGAATCCGAGCGAGGTTGGTCAGGCCGACATCTGGAGCAGGCGCTCTAACCTTAATCAAGTCAATGACCTTAAAGGTATCCATCTAAAACTTTCCATAGCGATCATGCATCATGTGATGCAAATTTGTACCAAAGAACATGTCATTTAAAAAAAAATAAATGAATAAATAAATAAGGTTGATTAAATTGTGTGGGTACCGTTTGTGCGGTCACGCTGCACCACATGAGCAAGGATGCACATTTCTCTGACGAATCCTCCCAAACATCACGACTTTTATTACCACTTCAATGGCCCCAGTTATTTGAACCTCCTTCTGAGGTCGACCAGTAAACGGTTTTAGCCAAAGTCTTTCACGAACTGGTTGACCAGGCCTGAAGTTCGACTTAACCTAAGGTGATTTGAGCAGTATTCAGGGTGTCGGCAATAACTAGAGGGGCGAGGAGTTTGTGGTTGGGTCGGATTAAACTTGCCTGGAGCGCACAAATCAGAACTACTTAAAATGTTCACAAGAAATCATTGATTATATTATCCGTATTCATTAGGAATCAATATGTTGGTCCCTAAATCCATCTTAATCCAAAGTCCAACTACTGAGCTCCTTAATGACTCCACTTTTGAGCTCATTGAAAAGCTTGCCCTCTTTGGCAACACCATTACACATTTGATTCACATGCAAAGCATGGAGGAGAGAAAGAGAGAAAGAGAGAGACTGGCTGACTTTAGGCCACACAAGTTTCAGCTGAAGAGCAATGGTTGTCTTAATTCGAACCGAAGAAGCAGTCATCCAGGGAACAAATACATTTCATGAGAAAGGCAGTTTGCCTGGACACTGAGCTGAGACACGGATTTCGAATATGCACAATGGTACTTGCACATAACGGCCTACGCTTTCCGCAAGGTACTGGTGATATTTTTAATGTTCAGAAGTGAGTGCTGGCAGATTGGACAGCAGGCTTAAATTAGCTGTCCTGGTGCTTCATATGGATGGGTGCACCGTCCTTTGGAGGTACGTTAAGCCGGGTGTCTTGTCTGCTAGAATTTCCTGCTAGAATTACAAATGCAGTCTCACCCACAAGAGCAGGCCATTGTGTACCGGCTCCATGAACGAATTCCAAAGTCCTGTCCAAACTTGTGCGATCTGTGCAGGGCTGGCTCTCAGCACTGAAAACACACGACTTGTGGATGGGGGGGCTACTTGTTGTTTCCTATGCAGCCTGTGGCTCCTGGTTGCAACATTTCTGGAAGTGTAGCTGTGCCTCTGATGCAGTGGCCCTGTTCCCAGTAAGTTTGTAGTCATTTTGCCGACCTCAGAAGGATGACAGGCTGAGTCAACCCACCTTGTATTATTTCAACGGAATGACAGGGGCTAAAACTCGAGACCCTAAGATCTCAAGCCAGCTAACGTCACCGTGAAGCCAACACCAGGCTCAGAGACTACTGACACTGCGTAAAAAGTTATGGGATGCTGGAGCTGGAGCGTGATGGTATGTTTTGTCTGCATACTTTGCAGAAATTGTAACCGGCATCGTTTTCAAGAAGCGTTGTACACATTTGGAAGGATAAACAAATAGGAAACTAGAACGGCACTCGGTAGAGTGCATACCTCCGCCAGCCTGAACAGTTTACGTTTTGTCACCCACTGATAGGCGGCATCTGCATCCTGACCTTAACCAAAATCTAATCCGCTTGTTATTGTCACCTAACTAACTCATCCACCTAGTTTTGTCACAACTCGTCCATAACTTTTTGAGATATCATGATATATCTATCGTTTTTGGCTCCATCTCTCATGGTGAAAAATCACAAAAAAAATTCTACTATCCGGATCCAGATCCGGACCTTCATAAAAACATCGAATCAATGAGTCGGAACACGATTCTGCAGTTTAATTGTTCTTTGCCTCTGTATTTGGCAAATTGTTCAGAGTCTCGTCCTGATTGCGCATGCGCACAGAAGAGTAAGGTCATCGTTTTAGTCTGTCTGCCTGTCTGGCAGTCAAACAAAAATTGAAAAACATTAGAAACATGAAACGAACTGTTTGTAGGGACGTCACAAAGGACACAAACAACAGGCACGAATAACTAATTTAACGTGTTAAATAAGGTGGTGCATCGACGGAGGTAAACTCCCGATTGAATGCTTGTTTGTTTTTCTACATCCTTTAAAACGTTTGTTTTATTTAAGTTTCATTACATGCTTGAACACGCTAGAACACAAATCGCCTTGTATGCACTTCAAACAACCTCCAGTTTAGCAGCACTTGGAAAGAATTGCATGTCGTCGTGACCAATCAAATTTGCCACTCGTGCTCTCAAGGCAGGGAAGCTTTGAGATTCTTCATCTTCCAATGAAGTCCCATGTCCATTTTCTCAAGACTGCATTCTTTGGACTCTCTCTATACATTACTTCCTCCAATGAAGGTGGATGGAGGTTATGTTTTCACCTGTCTGTGCGTCTGTCTTTCTTAATTAGTCATCGACGGCTTCGGACGAAACTTGGTGGACAAGTTGGTTGTATGACAAGGACAAATTGGGTCGATTTTGGTGAAGATCCAAATGCAGATCTGGATATGAGAATTTTTAAATTTATTAAGTGAATCTTCACCATTGTATGATGGGGCCATACAGTGGTATGATATATAGTATGATATTTCAAAAAGTTATGGACGAGTTATGACAAAACTAGGTGGATGAGTTAGTTAGGTGACCATAACAATCCAATTCGATTTTGGTTCAGGTCCGGATCCAGATCCTGCCTATCAGTGGGATACAAACATAAACTGTTCAGCCTGGTGGAGGTATGTACTCTTCCAAGCACCGTTCTAGTTTATTTATTTAAGAGCGATTTAAGGCTCATGGTGGAGTTTGTACATACCGGGCAAGAACATTGATAGACATGAGTGTGTGTACTTTGAGGTGGATTTACAAGGACATTACAAGATGATAGACAAATCCACCCCGTTATATGCCATTTGTCTCTGGAATCGCATCGAGCATCATGTAAGGTTTAGTGCTCGTCAGCTTTGGTTCAAAGACGATAAGGATGAAAATCGAACAACTGGCTCGTCTTGTGGGGACACCACCTGAGGTTCAGAGCCAAACAGATTATAGTCCACCTGGTGAACCTGCACTTGATTGGAAAGACGGACGATACAACATCGTACGCCTGATATCCAAATCTAGGAACACTTGATATTAAGCGTATTGAGAGATCCACGAAATGGTTTACTTTTCCGGAAAAACGAAATGTCATGAGATTATCATCGGATATCGATCACATTTCATATGGGGAATCGTTATTAAGGAACCCTGCGTGGTTCCGAATGTCCCGATACTTCTTGGGAATTTCGTGTACACCAAAGTGCTCTCGGACGATAATCGAGTGCAGAAAGTGCAATTGCTGTCCTTGAGGGGGTGAAGAACGCGTACATGTCTGACTGTGACATCATAGACACGCTGTAGGGACTTGCGATGGCTCTGCATGGAGTCTACTGTCTCTGCACTTTGGGAGCTTTTGTATCGCTGCGGGAGGTGGGGGTGGTGGGAGAGCTTTTCCCTCCATTCTCCTTCAGCACCAAGGACTGCCCTGGGAAAGAGTGTGGCCTGAAGGAACCGACCGTGACATTTAATCGATGCCAAGGCCCGTTTCGCCCGCCATCGCAAGCAAGGCCGCGTCAGGCGAATTGTCCTGATTACATGAAACGCATTGAAAAGCCTCCCGCAGCTTACTCCGTCTCACAACCGGACTCTTGTCTCTCCCTCCAATCCAACAGACCCACTCCATATCACGGTGCCCCCCCCACCCCTCTCCATCCTCCCACACAACTACTAAACCCTGCCCTTCGGTGCCACGTGCGTGCACGCACTGATTGAGCCATGGAACATGCGGACAATGTGTCGCATATTCCGCACTCTGTCCGATGGCGAATAGACAAACTGTTTGTCTATTTAGCCTTGACTTTTATTATTATGTCCAAATCTCAAAAAGGTTTTGACATTCTATGTTAATAAGCGTATGAAGCATCGGCTTTATGGCGGCTCCAAGTCCCAAGAGGATAAGCCGATCCCATTGATCCAGCGTTCAATGAGCACGTGATGATCCATTAATGCTTACACGAGAGTCAATTGATCAGTCTGTCCATGGACTAACGGAGAAGAAACAAACGCTACATGAGGATGACCGCTCGGTCAAAAAGGTTAAATTGTGCAGAAAGATGTAGAAGAGAAACGTTTGGCTGATTGTACTGCAGTGGAGTCGTTTGGCGACGTGTGCTAGTGTACTTTATACTAGCACGTATGTACGTATTTGGTGAAATACCTGAGTATATCATCAATTTTTACTGTAGGCCTCTCCCTTGTGCACTTACGGTAACGGGCAGAAAAACTTCCATCCGATATTTACTCGGAATTTGATTTCCAAAAAAGAAAGTTCCAGTAAAAGTTCGATACACGCAGTTGTACAAATGGTGTATCGAAGTCGTCGGACCATTATTTACTCGAGCAGAGTACCCACCCTCCGGGAAATCTTGTTCCAAGTGTGTAACGTGTTCTTCTGACACGTCCCTTTATCTGGGCGGTGTATAGGCAACAGATCGTTGCCTCCATCACTTCCGAAATATGAAGCAAAACCGTATGTGGTTACGTATATGCAACAAAAACATGCGTACTGCTTATGTGAATATGTATAATTCATCCTGGTTACATACCTAGGATCATTACCTCCGCCAATGAAGGTGGACCAAGGTTATGTTTTCACCTCTGTCTATTTATCTGTCTGCAGGATATCTCAAAAAGTGATGAACAGATTCTGACGAAATTTGGTGGATAGGTTGTGTGTGTGTGTGTGTGTGTGTGTGTGTGTGTGTGTGTGTGTGTGTGTGTGTGTGTGTGTGTGTGTGTGTGTGTGTGTGTGACAAGGATGAATTGATTCGATTTTGGTGAAGATCAGCATCCGATAATTTTTAACGTGATTCTTCACCATTGAGAGATTGGTGCCAAAAACGATATATAACACATTTTAAGATGTTATGGATGGATTCGGATGAAACATGCTGGACGGGTTGGGTTTGTGGCGAGGCTGATTGATTCGATTTTGGTGAAGATCCGAATCCGGATCCGTGAATTGTTTTTAATTTTTCAGTGATTCTTCACCTTGGAGATATCGGGACAAAAACGATATACTGCATAACATGATATTTAAAAAAGTTGTGGATGAGTTGGTTAGTTGACCAGAACAAGCCGATTCGATTTTGGTTAAGTTTTGGATCCAGATCCAGCCTATCAGTGGGATAGAAAATGTAAACAATTAATCCTGGTGGCGGTATGCGCTCTACCGATTTCCGTTCTAATTACAATATTGCACTCACCCGCTCCCTCTCCCTTAAGGAATAAAATGGCAAGATGGACAATTTTTTTTCTTACAAAACTTGATGGAATCAAACGAAACTTGCATAGGCACAATGTAATGTCAGGGTGCCCTCATTAATCCCAAATACATACGCACAAACACACATACAAGCCGGTAGGCGGACATGGGTAGTCGACTACCCAATAGAACCTGACGCGATGGGCCTGTTCAATGGGGAATGACCTGAGGATTAAGCACAAGAAAATTCATGATTCTAGTTTCAAGGGTTGATGTTGCAGATTGTTTTTTCGTTAAAATACCCCCACATTTAGAAGTTTTTCGGCCGTTGCCAGGCAACGGAGGGGTCCACAGCAACGGTTCTTTCTCACACATAACTCGGACATACCATGAACTTACCATACCAGTTTCATGTATATCTGACTCATAGTCTCTGAGATGTAACGAACTTCGTTTTTTTTATTGTTTTCGACCAGGGTTCATTCAAAGTCTATCTTCTCCAACAGTTTTCATAGGGTCCGGCTGGAAATTTTAGACAATATGGCTGAATGTACTGCCCACAGTTGCTCGTGGCCCAATTTTTGATTTTCGAAAAAATACATTTTTTATGATTTTTCAAAAATTTCAAAGTCCCTTTGCTAGGCAACGGTGGTGTCCATAGCAACGGTTCTCATTTGCACACAATTAGGTCATGGTATGAACCTACCAACCAAGTTTCTTCGAAATCGCCATTGTATTAACTGAAATCGCCATTTTAAATACTGATAATAAGGGTAGAACAAATCTCCCAAAATTTTATTTTTTTTCGACTAGATCGACTACCCAACAAACATTATCTCCATTATATAGAAAAATATTGTGTATATGGTAGATGTGTGAATACTGTGCGACATGAAATATAACATGTATATATGGACGTTTGGGATTAGTAAAAGCCATAACAAACCTGAACTCTGCGATTCAGAAACTTCATAAGGAGTTACGGATTCAAACCGATGCTAACGCTGGTAGTCACAATTGTGTTGTACAGAAGTAAAAGGCTGCCGTCCACAGACATCTGATCCAGTACAGTACACTTAATGCATCAAATGAATCCGTTTCGTTATTTATTATTTTTACAGCTTTTTTAAGGCTCGACGAGGAATGGTCATATGCAGACAAACATGCCAGAAAACATTTGACTTGCCTTCAGACAAACAGCCATGCCAGCCATGAAACTTCAGACAAACAGCCATGAAGTGATGCAACTTCCAGTGCACCGGTTGTCGGTGACATCGCAATGCAACTTCTCAGCGCTGAACTCAGGGGATCGGCTATGTGCCATCTTGTGACATCGCTTATTTTCCCTCCAAAATCAGAGGGGCAATCAAGGAGAAAATCTCTCTCCTACCCTCCTCGTACCGACGGAGTTAATTATCCGTTTTCTATTTTCAAATGTGGAATGCCAAGCGAGGAAGCAGCATGTACCATTTTTAATTTTTGGTATGATTCGGCTGAGGTCGGATTCAAACCACATACATATCACTCCTAGAGTAGAGGCGATAACCCCAATGGTACGGAGTCTGGTTCCCCCGGTGTTTATACACCTGTGTGTAACTTCAAGCTACAATGTTGGATTTGAGGTCGAGAGTGAACATTGTACACCTGTTTGTATTCGGTACTGATCACATTTACACAACTGTCGGTGCCAGGTACATCCCATCAAATAAGTGTATTTGTTTGCAATTTGAATATTCGCGCTGATATGCAAAACGAATGGACAAATTTACGCATTTATTATCTCAAAAGAGGAACGTGCTGTTTCCAATTAATCGCTCCTTTCTCCGAATCTCTCAAGCTAAGAAATGTTCTGTCATCATTTCTCATTCTCTCCCCACCCCAAGCTGATGCACCCCCCCCCCAATAGAAAAAGCCGAGTGCAACAACAGCACGCCTCGCTTTGCTGAAAACTTACAATTTTGCCCGACTCGGCGTGATTACGGAACAAAAATTGTATTTAATAATGTCCCCAAATTGTGCCTCTTTCTACGGGGTAATTGAAAAATCGTTATCGTCCGCCTGTCGCAACCTCACCGCTTCGCTGAACACGCACCAACAGACGTGTGTCCCAAAATCTATTAGACCGTTTTGTCTGCAACCGTCTGTAGATGTAGTGGAAATAAACTTTGGTTTGTGGCTTTAGCTCTTTTCTGCAAGAAAATAAATATCTTCAATGGGTCATTTTGTGAGGACCAACATGAGGTGAGAGGAGGTGCTGTGATAGGCAAGTTCATTATAGATAAGGAAATAAAATCGGTCAAAGAACTGAAGCAGTCGGAAACAAGCAAGGGTGTGTGGGTGTATACAAGGAGTCTAGTCTGGAGTTACACACAGGTGGTCTAGTCTGGATTCGGATACAGTCATCTTTTCTAGAGCTATACTTGGTTGTATTTTCTGGAGCTGTACAGAGTCGTCTTGTCTGGAGTTCGACAGAGTCATCTAATCTGGAATCCGACAGAGTCATTTCGTCTGGAGTCTGACAGAGTCATGTAGTATGGAGTCCGACAGGGTCATCTAGTCTGGAGTCTGATAGAGTCATCTAGTATGGAGTCTGACTTAGTCATCTAGTATGTAGTCCAACAGAGTTGTCTCGTATGGAGTCCGACAGAATCATCTCGTTTAGAGTCCGACAGAGTGGTTGAGTCTGGAGTATAATGGAGTGGTTGAGTCTGGAGTCCGACAGATTGGTCTAGTATGGAGTCCGACAGAGTCACCTACTATGGAGTCCGACAGAGCCATCTAGTATGGAGTCCGACAGAGTCATCTAGTTTAGAGTCCGACAGAGTGGTTGAGTCTGGAGTCTGATGGAGTGGTTGAGTATGGAGTTCGCCAGAGTCATCTAGTATGGAGTCTGACAGAATGGTCGAGTCTGGAGTCCGACAGTCATCTTGTATGGAGTCTGACAGAGTGGTTGAGTCTGGAGTCCTACAGAATGTAGTGTGGAGTCTGATAGAGTCTCGCCTGGAGTCTGACCGACTCATCTATTCTGGAGTCCGTCAGAGTCGTCTAGTCATTAAAACAGGTACCAGGTATGAATACTCGTCTGTAAATATGATTTATTGTGGAATAAAGACTGAGTAGAGAATGACTTAATTTTCATAATTGACCTCAGATGACAGGCCCAAAAGTATATTATCTTCGCTGCATGAATATTATATCAAACTTAGGTATACGTCGTACCTGGGATGTCCAAATGTTCTTGGAATGACAATATCACACCAGTCCAAAGATACTCAATTATTATGTACAGTAGTTTTCAATACATAAGTACTGCATACATGATTCGCAAAAAAAGAAAATTCCTTACAAATTAATACCAATGTATTGAAAAACGAATAGGCATATCTTGGAATTGAGTGAGTATCTCTTTCCGAGAACATTTTGCACAACAACGGCGTCATAACCGTGGGATTAGGGTTGACATATCTCGGCATCAAGACAGGTTGGAAAACCAGATTTAATCCAAATATACAACGTATGTTAGCACTACCTTTTACTGCACGAGTAGTTAGTAGGGTTAACTGTTCGTTGTCTCTATCATAAGGTGTGAGGAAACTATCCAAAGCAATGCACAACAGAGTTTTCCAACCTGTGGTCTTGATGCCAAGACATGTCAACCCTTATCCTAGCTTTAGGCCATCATTTGATATTCCAGTGAGATTTTGACCTTTTCATTTCAGTACCCCTTAACACAACAAAACTGTTACAGATATTCATGAACCAAATCCACTTTACAGTGAAAAGGTGGTGGCAGAGTACTGAGGATATTGGATTGATATTGCAGAGGTTGTGGGTTCAACTGCATGTGAAGGTAGCAGTGTTTGAGATTTTGAATTCTCAGCTTCAGGAAGTCGAGTTAGCTTCAGTGTTGCCATGCCATGATTGGATTGTTGATAAAAACCATGTAATGACATTCATGCCTCTGAAGAGCAAAGAGGTGTTATTTTGAAACCATACCTCATTGTATGGCTTGCTATTTCACTTCGTAATGGAGGGGGGGAGAGAGAGAGAGAGAGAGAGAGAGAGAGAGAGAGAGAGAGAGAGAGAGAGAGAGAGAGAGAGAGAGAGAGAGAGAGAGAGAGAGAGAGAGAGAGAGAGAGAGAGAGAGAGAGAGAGAGAGAGAAAGGAGGGGGGAGGTCCACTCTGCACTGACAATGGCCATGCAATGAGCCAGCAACATGTCCATGGCTTGATCCTCCTCCTAAGGGGGGTTGCCAATGCCACAAAGCTTCAAAAGCTTGTCGTTTGTTTTCGTTCCTCCTGTCAGATTATACTTCGCTTGTACCATCAGTGAAGAACGATTGCTCACAAGGGCTTAAAACCACCAAAATAACCGAAAAGCTGTCTTTGTTTAATGCAGAACACCTTCACGTCAGCAAAGTGTGAAATCGGAGCGCTTCAAGGTCCAAATATTGGTCCTTTATCTGGCCATGAGAATGTAAGATAGTCATACACGAAGAGGGCTTGCTGATCCAGGTTGCTCAAACAGGGGTGTTCGGACAGCACACAGAGGCATCTGGCAGCAGCTTGCTTATGCTACATTCTTCTTATGATTCTCATGAACAGAAGTCTTCAACACCGCTCAATGCCATTCATTCAACGGTGAGAAATTCCTGTAGAGAAGGCTTACGATATCCCATATGATGATTCGTTATGTTTATTTATTTGCCAGCTCATCATGAATCGCTTCTATTTTTTGTCAACATTTGTCAACAGATGAATCACTTGAGTATCATCAAGACAACACGACAGTAATAGAGGGTTTATCAAGTTTTAGACACATTCTGTCAACATAAAAAGTTACAAGTGGAATCGCAAAATTGCTTACCTAATTGTATCTCGCCAGGCCGTATTCACACCTCGGTGGAATTATTAACACCGACTCTTTCGGGGCATTCCTTCGAAGCTTGTTGAGTTTTACCAATAAAAGGGAAATAAATGATGCTTGGAGTCATGGTCATGAAACTTTACCCAGGTTAGATCCTTCAATTGTCATTACAGATGAATGGAAAGACTGCACACCGCCATGATGTAGAGATGATGAAATTCCTCGATAATTTTCAATGAAAGGACCATGGCAGAGTCTTTGAGGCCTCAAGGACCCTGGTTTTACCGTTCCAACCCAGCAAGGCATCACTTTGTGGTATTTGGTGAACCAAAGCCAACAATTGGACTGTTCGGTCTCG
>NC_140974.1:36871563-36874063 GCF_056783735.1 Eptatretus burgeri | reverse complement strand
ATAACTTCAGATTGACTCATGGCTTCGTTACTTCACCACCTCACCAACGCACCGTCTCAGCATGATTTTCGTTTTCATCTATACAGACTATCATGGATAGGCTCACTATGCTCACCTCTCCACAGCTTGATGCGGAGATCGATGTCACAGATTTGATGTGTTGGCATGATTTACACCAATCATAATACAAACATTTCTTTTCGACAAATTTATTTGTAATATTGGTAATATTATATTTATTTGAAATTTGTTTGTGATCGAAGAAGGTCAAAGTGGTCTAAAGAGTTAAGGGTGTGAGCTGTCTAATCTGTCTGAAGGTTGTAAGGGGTCTAAATGGTGTTAAGGTTGAAGGGGTCTAAAGGGTCTTAGCTGTCTTTGGGTCTTTGGGGGTTTCAAGGTCTTCTGGGTCTTTTGGGACTTCAGGGTCTTTTTGATATTCGGGGTCTTTTGGTCTTTGGTGACTTTTGGGTTTTCAGGGTCTTTTGGGTCTTTAAGGTCCTTGGGGACTTTTGGGTCCTTGAGTTCTTAGGGGTCCTCATGCATTAATGTTCAAGCCGGACGTGATTAATAGGCATACAGTCTTCATGACTTCCTGACCTCACCGCCTCACCAAGCTTTTCATATATATGATATGTGTGTATGTATATATATATATATATATATATATATATATATATATATATATATATATATATATATATATATATATATATATATATATATATATATATATATATATATATATATATATACACATATACATACATATACATACATATACATACAGTAGATTGTTGATTCACTTTTTGATATCATTGTATTGGTTAGGAATAATTACCTCCGCCACCAACCAAAGGTGGACCGAGATTGTGTTTCACCACTGTCTGTTTGTTTGTCTGGCATAGTCTAGTTGTGGACGGATTCGTACAAAACTTGGTGGAGAGGCTGGGTGTGTGACAAGGACGAATTGCATTGATTTGGGTGAAGATCCGAATCTTGATCCGGATCCAGCCTATCAGTGGGATACAAAACGTAAATTGTTCAGCCTGACGGAGGTATGTGCTCTACCGAGTGCCGTTCTCATTATTATTTTAACTAGTGCGGGCCCGTAGGGGCGTGCCAGTATATGCAGCTTTGTGCCTGCAGTATCAGGTCCCCAGCATCAATTGTGACGTCATATCAAACGAAGAAGAAGAATTGTGACGCCCCTCTCTCGCCCCCCTCCTCTCTCCCCTCCTCTGTCCCTCCCCTCTCTTGCCCCCCCTCGCACTCCCCTCTCTCGCCCTTCTCTCTCCCCCTCCTCTCTCCCTTTTCTTGCCCCCTCTCACCCCCTCTCTTGCCCTTCTCTCTCCCCCGTTCTCTCTTCCCCCTCCTCTCTCCCCTCTCTTGCCCCCCCTCTCACCCTTCTCTCTCCCCCCTCCTCTCGCCCTTCTCTCTCCCTCCCCTCTCTTGCCACCCCTTCTCACCCCCTCTCTCCTGCCACCCCCTCTCACCCCCTCTCTCCCCCTCCTCTGTCCCCTCCTCTCTCCCTCCCCTCTCTTGCTCCCCCTCTCACCCCTCTCTCGCCCCCTCTCTTCCCCTCCTCTCTCCCCCCTCCTCTCTCCCCCTCCTCTCTCTGTAAATGTATTCACAAATGTCTACCAAGCACAACGATTAATTCCAACCTTGGGAAAAAACAGCTTTCAAACCCTTGGGAAACAGCTGTTTCCGTCGGGAAAATTCAAACCTTGGGATTAATTAATAATTTGAATAATAATCAAACCTTGGGAGTAAATAATAATATCAATTAATAATTAAATAACAATCAAACCTTGGGATTAATCAATTAATTCAAACCTTGGGAAAGAACAGCTTTCAAACTTTGGGAGACACTTGGGAAACAGCTGAAATGGATGAGGAAGAACGATATCAAACTTTGAAAAGGCACATACTCAGGTCCCCAGTGTCGATTGTGACGTCATACCAAACGAAGAAGAAGAATTGTGACGTCAATCCTTCAAAAAAAAACCTAAATAATTAAATAAACATGAATTGTGACGTCATTCATGAAGTCATAGCACCGTGTCCTGTCATTGGTTCACAGATACATGGCCGTAACTTGGGAACCGCTCATCCGATTGATATCAAACCTTGAAAAGGCACATCCGCGGGGCCCCGGCAATATTCCTGGCAAGTTTCAATCCGATCGGACCGGTGGTCGTCTGGTTATTAATAATTTGGGGAAAAAATGCCATGATAAGGTGAGAAGGTGGAACGTCACTTTCAGCTGCGATATATACACCTTTCCAACACTGAAAAAAGCAATAAAATGGCCGTAACTTGGGGTCCGCTCGTCCGTTCGATATCAAACCTCGAAAAGGCACATCCGGGGGTCCCAGGCAATATTCCTGGCAAGTTTCAATGAGATCGGACCGGCGGTCGTCGAGAAACGGCGGTCACAGACAGACAAACAGACAGACACACACACAGAGATTGCTGGAATTACAGATAGATAAATACA
>NC_140974.1:36829063-36869063 GCF_056783735.1 Eptatretus burgeri | reverse complement strand
GGGCCACTGAATTAATACACCAGGGGGTTGACTCAGCCTGTCATCCTTCCGAGGTCGGCAAAATGAGTACCAGTATACTGGGCCGGTGTATACCCCGGTTAAAATAGGTGTACCATATCCCTGTGTCGCAAGAGGCGACCAGGGTTGCGTCAGGAAGGGCATCCGGTGTAAAACATGTGCCAAATCACAATGCGGATCATACGGATGATCCGCTGTGGTGACACCTAACCGGAGCAGCCGAAAGAAGAAGTAGAAGATATATATATATATATATATATATATATATATATATATATATACATATATACACTGTGTGTATATATACACAGTAATAACCCAGTTTGCGTGAAAGATGGGATGCACAAATTCAGTTTGTCCACATTAAAAACTGGAGGGTAAACTTCCACAAGGGCCTTAAACTTTGACAGAAATTCAGCTGCCGTTTGCTTGTCCATGCTCATAGCTTCCTCAGTGATGCGAATGTTATGCAAATTGTTGCGGAGCATAAATCTATCGAACCACAATGGACTGGCCATAAAAGTCTGCTTGGGAGATCCCTCACTTTCCTGCTCTTTTCTTCATCATATAACCTCAGCGCCTTCACCATAATTACTGCCTCGCATAGCACACTGATTCCAATCCTCAATGTAGGAGGATAAATAAAGTCTCTCCATCTTCACCATCAATTTGCCACAAATGTCATTAATTTTGTAGCAACTATGGGAGTCGTGAACTGATGAGATGCTTTAATTTTTTTTTTGTTCTTCATAATTGTTCTTGCAGATGACTACCTTAAACTATAGCTAACAGCAGTGGCACCTATACCTGACTCCATCCACCTTAACATTTTCAATTTCAGCACCACACTGACACTTTCCACATCATTACTGAGGCTTTTGGCACAATTACCAAGATGGCGGTGCACAGAGCAGGACGCCAACAATTCACATGCTGATTGGTTGAGAGGAGACACGCTCAGAGATGCGCTCCGATTGCCTGCAAGCGATGTCAACACTAGCGGTTGGTTAGATTTATGTTCAACGCAGTGCATTTATATTTGTCACTTTTGACACAAATTTGTAACTTTGTAACTCACTTGATGGATGTAATTTTTTTATTTTTCATGTAATTCAAAATTGAATATTTAATTCACACTAAAGCGGATCTGCGCAAAGCAGGATCACACAGTGCGAGGTATCACTGTTTATATGCATTATATATAACTAATATATAAAGCTCTTTATAACCGCTGACTCACTCACTGATATAAATGTTTAGTATCTTCTAGATGGGCTCGAAAGCTTAAATTTGGCATGCTGATGCAACTCAAAGCCAATATCCCAGGAAATATCACAAAACAGTCAGAAAATTTCCAGAAATGAAAATATCCGCAAATAAAAGACGGCAGGTACAGACTCGCACTGCTCACTGCGGAACAAAGAAATGGAATGCTTCACAGAACATTGCCATGGCAACAACTGACATATTCAGCTGCACTCACCAAGCTTGAAATTTTTATATATTTTTTTTATACCTGGTCTGGGCTTGTGGAAGAGCTATTAATTAAGAGAAATAAATGAGTGGAATTAAGCAGTGGTTCTGGATTTCGGCAGTTTCACAAGGAGGGGGTTGCTGGTGGACTGTGTGCCTCCTAAAGAGACCTGGGGGAAACAAATCATGAAGCAGGCAGAGGGTGCAAGACCAGAAATGAGGTGGAAGAAAACAGAGACAACACCGACATTTTGGTGATGGCAAAGTGATAACCCCATAGACTCAGTTTCATCATGAGGACATTCCAATGATATTGAAAGCCTTTGTTTCCACGGCATCAGAATGAACAAGATGTGATGGATGGGAACCAACTCAGAGGTGAGAGCAGTACTCCGCTGAACTGTGGATGAAAGTCTTGTAGTTGGACAGAAGCTCAGGTGTGCCAAGGAAGGACTTTGCATGATGGAGGATGCCCAGATGGCGTCCGGCTTTGGAGGCCAATTTTGAAATGTGGCTTGACCAAGAGACATCATGGCTGAGAGTGAGACCCAAGAGTTTGAGTGACTGAACCTCTTCGAGAGGGTTGTTGAGAAAGTCGATGGAAGGTTTTGCGGAACAGTTATTTTGGAGAGATAGTGAGTGTGAGGCATTTCTCAGGATTGAAAGACATCTTCCAAGTGATTGACAAGTTTGTGATTTTGTCAGGGTCTGAGGAGAGGGAAGTGGCTGCTGCCTGTCTGTCAGATGAAGGATGTCACGGCAGAGTGTGGATTCATCAGCAAAGAGATAAAGTGGATTTTCCAGAGTCAGTGAGATCGTTGTTGAAGATCAGGAATAATATGGGGCCGAGAACACTGCCTTGTAGTACACCAGCCTTGACAGGGATAGGAGAAGAAAGGGTTCCAATGAGAGACACACATTGGCTCGGAGAAGGGAAGAAGTCAGTAATCCAAGAGTGGAGTTGGCCTTGGATTCCATTGGCAGACAGTATGGAGAATAAGGCAGGATGCCAGACTGTATCAAAAGCTCGAGGTATGTCAAGAGAGACGGCACCAATGCCGTGTCTTACATTGAAGGCCTCCATCCATTGTTGGGAGAGTAGAAGCAGCATGTCCAAGGGAGAGTGACCAGGTCTGAATTCAAATCGATAATCGGGGATGAGACTGTTGGAGAAATGAAATGATTTTATATCAACTGCGATGATAGATTCCATCACTTTGCTGGTGATTGGAAGTAAGCTATTTGGTCTGTATTTAAGGGGATTTGTTTTTGTATCTTTATATGTAATGCTATGATGTTGGCTGATTTCAAAACAGGTCGAAGATGACCTATGGTAAATTATAGGGTAAAAAGGGCAGACAGAGGAAGTGCAAAGCAGCAGAGCAGGTTTTTAGAACACGTGAGCTGGTGCCGTCTGGTCCAGTTGCAGTCAGAGCCGAAGGCTGCCAGAAACTTTTTCAAATTTTCAGATGCAAAAGACTTAATTCAGGAGCAGTTGGCTATGACTGGGAAGGATGGGTACAGAGAGAGAGAGAGAGACAGAGACAGAGACAGAGACAGAGACAGAGACAGAGACAGAGACAGAGAGAGAGAGAGAGAGAGAGAGAGAGAGAGAGAGAGAGAGAGAGAGAGAGACAGAGAGAGAGACAGAGACAGAGACAGAGAGAGAGAGAGAGAGAGAGAGAGAGAGAGAGAGAGAGAGAGAGAGAGAGAGAGAGAGAGAGAGAGACAAGATTTTTCAAGGAAACAAAGAATTGAGGCATTCGGCCTTCGCACGAGTGGAGTTGTCTATGGTGCCATTTGAAGTGAGGGAAGGGATGGAAGGGGAGCATCGATCAGAAACAAACTTGATAAGGTGCCTCCAGGATTTAGAGGAGGTGTCAAGTTTGAAAGTTCATTCTCGAGATTGGACAGATATTGTTTTCTGGCTCTTCTGAGCAGCAGATGGATAAACGTTTCACTTTAAGCAGCGGCCATGGAAGGTTGTGTGGTGAAGAGCAAGACCTTTTCTTCACCCAAGACAATGAGGCTTACACTCAAACTGATTGCAAAGCAATGTTAACACATGCTTCTTCCACCTCTTATTTTACATTTGCCATATTGATATTAAAAATGATGATTGCTGTAAATTTAAAAAAGGGAGGGGCTCATTCTTATCACGACTTCATTATTTACTTCAGTTTTTTTCTATTTGCAGAATACAAACACAATCCACTTCATCAAATATATAAAGCAAATATTTTCTGCACAGAGGATGCATCCGAGTAGTTGCTTCCTGTGTGCCCCCATGCCCCGCGAGTGTAAATACTGTGATGGTGAGTATCACCGTAGATTATATCTCACATGATAAAACTGCATAATCCGCAAAGAACAACCATCCGTCTGCCACCCAGACGATTGTTTCCGTGAATGTGAGCCATTCAACCAGAAGACATGTGATGTGATCGGCGGGTAAATTGATACCTTGAGTGTGACGGCCACTCCCCCGATCTCCATTGGACATATTCCTTTTCCAAAGTCTGAGGCCTCAGCCTGCCGACTGTCAAACAGACAAAGATTACATGATCAACACCAGTTAAACATCAAACGGAGCCGTCTATCCGTATTTGGGGCTTAAAAGCGAGAAATACGTATATGTATATTTTTAGGCATTATGCATATACATATGTATATTTTTAGGCATTATGTATATATATATATATATATATATATATATATATATATATATATATATATATATATATATATATATATATATATATATATATATTGTTGCGGTTCTGCAAAACCGCATGCCTCGAAGGCAATGGCACCCAATGTACAGTGATCCCCAGGCAGAGATTTTGTGAGTCTTCTTGCAGTCAGATCTTCCCCTCATGTCTCGTGGGTTAACGGGATGAAGTGAGTTGCGTGGGTCTAATAGCTAGGTCTAGTAACTATATCTCTATCTTCAATCCTGATTTCCATCCAACCCTTTCCTTTTATCCATGGTGCAAATCAAACCAGCACAGCACTCAAGCAGCTACCTGTGAGAGAATCACTACAACGACAAACTTGTTGCCCGGCGCGCGCATAGCGTGCCCGTTCATTCAAAATCTGTGTGCCAATTTACAACAGCGTCTCATCTTGCTCAACCTTCACTCACGAAAAACACACCACCTCGACGACCAACATCTCCCGCACATGGGAAAAATCATCCAGTGCCTCCTCGCACCTCCACAATTCGCATCGATACAATTTGCCACCAAACAGAAGCATGCTACATGGCCCAGACCACTCGGACTACGTCGTGCAGGGACAGGGCAAGCGCGTTGGCAGCACCGGCTATGTCTCGCCGGGGATGCCCGGGGTGGGCGCGTGGGACCAACCAGAGCACGGCAGGACGGGGGGTGAGGGACAGGGTTTGTGGGGTGGGGAAGTGGGCGGGGGGTGGAGGGGCGGTGCGAGGCTTCTCGCCGTGTCGCGCTGGATGTGCGCATGAGACCGCTTCTGGCCCCAGGAGCCTGGCAGGGTGGGGCTATGACCGCCGTGGCCCAATAAGGAAGCGTGATTCAGGTCACAGCATGTCGCTTCAGGTTGTCACCCCACCCTTCACCAGGGGTTTATAAAAGGCGGATCACGAAGCCATCTGCTCTCTTCTCCTTTTTCGCCTGCCTGCTTCACCTTCGTCTTGTTCTGTTTGCCTCACCCTCTCCTTCACCTCTCTGCTCCACCCTCTCTTCACCGCTCCTCATTATCTGCCTGTCGGTGCATCCACACTCGGGGTTGGTGTGCGACATAAGTTCTTGTGGGACCAGTGCACAAGCCCTGACAAAGTGATTAAGCAGGAGATAACGTGCCGTCTCTGAAGGTGGGATCGCTCAAGCAGATCATCATATGATCATATGGGTTGCATAATGGGTTGCGCGGTCGGACGACCACGCCAGGTATTGTGAGGCCGTTATCCTCATCAGCTATCTTTCCTTCTGGCTATCTAATCTTCCGTGTGTGTGTGTGTGTGTGTGTGTGTGTGTGTGTGTGTGTGTGTGTGTGTGTAAGGGCGCCTGTCATAGCATAAGTTAAGATTGCAGAAGTTCTAATGGGATAAGTCTGCTCTGTGTCTGCTTTTGTAAATTGCTTGCCCTTTTGTCGCACCCCACGAATTCCTTGCTCTCCTCTGCCGTGCATAATAATAATAAACCCATTCACTGTGCCGCATACCTTTCCTCACTTAATTGTAAACAAATGCTGGTGTTGAAATGTTCCCAGCTTGTTTTCATCTTTTCCTTCATTGGTCCAGCAGGGTCTGAATCCCAGCTTAGCTGGTACATTATCCCCCAACTATATGTTTTTATAGCTGGTATGTCCTTGGGCAGTTATGCTCGGCTGCATCTGATCCGACTTGAACAAAGTGTACCGAGTTCATGTCCCCTGGAAATTAAATCACATGACCATTAGGTAACTGATATTCATTAGACAGAGGACCCTAAGTCACGTGGTTGAGTTATTGGCGTTCACGGTCGATTAGCGACCCGCCACATCGTGGAGTTATCCATGTACGATGGCCTGCGATTCCGGAGTGTCTGGTGGTAACCTGAAGTAGCTTCCCGCCCCCCCCCCCTTATGGTCTTCTCGCCCCTAACCCGGGGTCTGCAAAAATATGTGTGTGTGTGTGTGTGTGTGTGTGTATATGTGTGTGTGTGTGTATATGTGTGTGTGTATATATATATAAATATATATATATATATATATATATATATATATATATATATATGCACCTGGTGTTGGCGTAGTGGTTAGGGTAGCGGCTTGGGATCCAAAAGGTCTTGAGTTCAAGCCCTGTTGGCCGCTTGAATGAATACACACCAGGAGGTTGAATCAGCCTGTCATCCTTCCGAGGTCGGCAAAGTGAGTACCAGTGTACTGGGCCCGGAGTATGCCCCGGTTAGAATAAGTGTACCATATCCCTGTGTAAGAGGTGACCAGGGTTGCGTCAGGAAGGACATCCGGCGTAAAACATGTGCCAAATCATTATGCGGATCATAACGGATGATCCGCTGTGGCGACCCCTAACGGGAACAGTCGAAAGAAGAAGAAAAATATATGTGTATGTATGTATATATATATATATATATATATATATATATATATATATATATATATATATATATATATATATATATATATATATATATATATATATATCGTTGTGGTTCTAGCTGGAAACCGCATCCCTCCAACACCAATAGCAGCGAACATACACTGGTCCCCAGTCAGTTATTTCATTAATGTATGTTCAGATGGTCCCTTCCTTCTTGTCTCGCGGGTCAAACGGGACATTGCGTTGTGTAAATCTCATCGTTAGGTCTGCTAAATCTCTGAACCCATTCCTATTCTCTCTGTTTCTCTATTCCTGAGGTAAATTCAAGCAAGGGGTCCTCGCGTGAGCCAGCAGCTGCTATGCTTGGACACCCATCGGTAAAACAATGCAGCAGAGCGCCTGTACTGTGGAGCAAGGGGTCCTCGCATGAGCCGCCAGGGACTATCCTCCGACACCCATCTGGAAAAACCACAGCCGCACCCTTCGCATAAGAATGCGTCCTCACAGAAGTCCAAGGGCAGCAGTAGAAGCCAACAATAAACGCCAGCGCTGCACGGAGCACATGCAACGCAATGATAACCCCCCACCCACTGTGCAGCCGACGGGAAGAGTAACGAACATGACTGCGTCGCTGCAGGAATGCCGTGCCGAGACCAGAAGGGTAACCAACCTCATGGCGCGCTGCAGGATTGCCATGCCTGAGGAAATAGACGGAGCGGCACACCAAGTGCGAACAATTTACAGTGTGCGTGCGGCGCACTCTTCTTCAATCCAAATCTCAGTTTAATAATTTTATCTGTCCTCTGTTCAATCCGAATATCCATCTCATAATTATATCCAATCCTTTCCCTCAATTCCCTGACACAAATCAGGGCTGGCACCGTGCACACGACACCGCCTTTGATAAATGGCCACGTGCTTAATGGCTGCGGACCCGCTTGCAGTCCTGGGATAATTTATTGCACACGGAGCAGGGCACGAATGGCACACATCATGTTTGTGTCTGCGCATGTGTTACCATAGCATATTACCATCGGTCTTTGCTGACCACCGTGGCCGCGGGTGTCTCCTGTGGATGGCGAACATCCTCTCGCCTCTCTGCCTGGCGAGGCTGCAGCCAGGCAGAGGCATGCTGTATGGCTCGGGCTGCATGACTTACACACAGGCAGCGCATTGACCGGCACTGACCGCTGGTTGCTGTGGGCGGCCCGGGTGTTCGGTGCAGAGCAATTCGTGTCGCGGTGCTCGGAGTGAAACGATTTTGCAACTTGGAACCATCTGGCCGGAAGTAAAGTGGAGCCGCTTCCGGTCATGGCGGCCAGCCCATGTACTGGCCGGGGCCCAATCAGAGTGCCCGATTTGGATGAAGACACATCGCTTCGGGTCGTCGCCCCCACCCTCACAGTGGGATCTATAAAAGGACGAGTCTTGGGGCAGACCAGAGTGTCGTTCCTACACACCGCTCCTGTCTGCTCGTTCTTGTTGGCTCATCCTGCTCATCCTGGGCTAGTGGTCGTCTTTCCTGTCCTTCGTTCCCATCTGCTGGTGGATTTCAGTTCCAGTTCCAACTCCAGCTCCAGCTCTAGATCCAGTTCCAGTTCCATCTCGAGCTTCAGATCCAGTTCGAGCTTCAGATCCAGTTCGAGTTCATGTCGTCGTTCCTGTGCACCGCTCCTGTCGGCTCATTCCTGTGTGCTCGTCCTTGCCTGGGATTGACAACCCACCCATTCGCCTGCTGGCTTCGTCCCTTCATCACCGCCTTGCCACTGACTCCGTTCAATGCTCCGGACTCCGCTCTCTGACTCCACCTGCCAACTCTGCATTCTTCACCGCCCATTGCTCTGGACTCCACCTTTTGATTCCGCCCAAAGTCCTTCCTTCAAACCTGTTGGGCGTGCCATCTCCTTGGATCGACGCTTAGCGGCTCGAAGTGCCACAAAGCGGTAGACGACGCGCCAGCTGTCAGGGAGGTATCACCCAGTAGAGCATCCCCCCAAAACGTATTGGTGGCGCGGTCGGGCAATCATGCAAGGGATTGAGAGACCGTTAGCCTCATCTCCTCTCCTCTTTTTCTCTTCATTCACAACTCATTGGGATGTGTGTGTGTGTGTGTGTGTGTGTGTGTGTGTGTGTGTGTGTGTGTGTGTGTGTGTGTGTGTGTGTGTGTGTGTGTGTGTGTGTGTCATGGCACCTGTCCTCATTTAAGTTTAGATTGTTCAAGAATTATATCGGGATAACTCTGCTCTGTGTCTGCTCTTGTAAGTTGCTTGTGTTATTGCCGCAACTTTCATATTTCTTCCTAACTTTGCTCACACACAACAATAAAAGCTATAAATAGCGCCACATATCTTTCCTCGCCTGCCTGTTAATAAATATTTTGTAGAAATGTTCCCAGCTCGTTTTTTGTCTTTTCTTTCATTGATCCAGCATCATCTGTATCCTAACCTAGCCAGGACTTTATTCCCAATGATCTGTTCCTTTTAGCTGGTACATCCTTGGCAGTGTCGCTCGGCTGCATCTGATCCGGTAAAGTGATCCGTTTCGGACAAGACGTACCGAGGGCGTGTCCCCCGGTAATTAGGTAACCCAGTTAACCCATAGACGGAGGACCCTAGGTCACATGGTTGAGTTATTGGCGTTCACGGTTGGTTAGCGACCCGCGTCACGGAATTATCCGTGTGCGACGGCTTGCAATTCCGGGGAGTGTGGTGGGAACCCGAGATAGCTTCCCCCCTGGTGGTCTTTTCACATGACCCCTGGCCCACATCAATACATATATATATATATATATATATATATATATATATATATATATATATATATATATGTACATACATACATACATACATACATAATTGTTTCCAATTTTTTGGAAAATTAATAAAGTTGTATTGTTCTCATTTTCCAAAGATAGCATTTCCATTCGTCATTGGCAAGAGCTGCTGATTTCACTTGCACTCTAATGGGGTCACTTCGTTCGAAAGAAACTCTTCATCAGAATTTTGATTGATTGAAACATCTTCTTCCTCGCATTTGTTGTTCCAAAGGAAATTATCTCAGAGCAAGATTAGAATTTGGGATCGCCTCCCCAACTTCTCCAAGGAGTCTCTGGGAAAAGTGCAGTCACAAAAAGTCAAGTTTTGTTTGATATGTAAGCAACAACTTGCTCAGGATCAAGAAATCAGCTTTTTATCAGATCCTGTTCTTCAGGTGACAGACACTAGAACGAAACGATGCAGAAACAAGGCTGCCTGTACAAATGGGCTTCCATTCAGCTTTTGTGGTGCTGTATAATCGAAAAAAAAGGATACACATCTCTTTGTGATATAGTTAAGTGTGTTGGTCAGTCCAAGCAAGAAGGTGTTTGCAGGTTCCAGAGGTTGAGGTTAGGGAGAGCTAAGTGGTGGGAGGTTGGAAATTTCTTTGTGGAATGTAAGTGTAAATTGCACTGTGAGATATTGGGGACTGCCGTGCAAGTTGCTTTTGGTGAACAATTCATGACTGACTTTTCAGAAAAAAGAGAAAGGTTAAGAAGAAATAAAAAGACATTTCGGAGGAAAGAAAGGTCAAAAGCGGCAAATAATTTGGAGAAAAAAAAAAGGAAGGGAGGTCAAGAGTAAAAAAAAAAGAAGAGGGGAGGTTGAGATATCGTGCTGTATATTGTTCTTGTCCCCATCAGTCAATGGTGAAAAATCACTTAAAAATTAAAACATTCTCAGATACGGATCTGGATGTTCAACGAAATGCAATCAATTCTTCCTTGTCACACACCCAACATAACCTCCGTCCACCCTCGGTGGTGGAGGTAATAACAGTGGAAAGAGGGGGAGGGGAAGGGAAACCACAACAGCAGGGTTTCGGGTTGAGGAGCAAAATAGAGGGAGACTTGGATAAATAAGGGATGTGGGGAAGAATGAGCACAAGAGGAGGACCAGGGGGGTGAACAAAGTGGATACAGCTGCAAAATCTAAATCACAATAGTGGAAGGAAGAGCTGGAAATGTGGAAAGGCAGGCTTGTTAGGGGGTTAATGTTAGCAGTTGTCTTGGTTAATGTTGGTGAACAGTTGTCTTGAAGCCTTGGAGGGAAGGACGAGATTGAAAAGAGACTGAGGAAGTTGGTTGCACAGGTAGGAGAAAAGAGGAACGAATAATATAAGTGGATGGTGATCAGCGATTCTGGATTTTGGGAGTTTCACCAGAAGGGTGAACCATCCTTCTGAAGTGGTGAACCAACACCAGAAGGGTTGAAGGTGGACCGCGTGTGCCCCACAGAAACCTGGGGAAGGCGAAGAGGGGTACAAAGCACGGAAAGAGGAGAGGGTGCAAGACCAAAAAGGATGCAGTGAAAGGATGCATAATCACCAGAGACCATTGATCTGTCTGCAATGTGAAAGTGATAGGCCCAGAGACTCTGCTTCATTGCAGGAGATTCCAATGATCTGGAAGGCTTTTATTTCCACAGCGTCAAGCCGAGGAAGGTGTGAGGCAGGGTCATCAGCACAGAGGGGAGAGCAGTACTCCATCAAGCTGCAAATGAAGGGTTTGTAGGTAGATCAATGTTCAAATGTGCCAAGGAAAGACCTGTGCTGTCCTCAAGTAGAAGTTTCAGATAATCAGAAGTTTAGGAGGAAAGAGAAAGGTGAACAGCGTTGATATTTAGAAGAAAAATAAAGATTGAGAGCAATATACAGTGTTACACAAGGAACTCTGATGCAGGAGGCCATTTGGCCCATCGAGCCTGTGCCACATCAACACAAATTCAATCTTGCATTTTTTCAACTTAAATTCACTGGGGCGGGGTGGGGAAGTGGAGATGAAAACATTTCCGGGGGAGGCAGCAGCGAACACAGTTGTAGGGTGAAGAATGAACAAATGCAGACAAGGACATTCACCTTTTGATGAGATTCACAGGTATCCATCCACTGTTCCATACGTCAGCAACCATTCTTACTAATATCCCCATACACCTCTATCCCCAGTGCTTTGAGGTAACTATTCCACTTAATTTTAAACCTATCTACTGTTTCTGCTGCCACTACCTTTCCAGGAAGACTATTCAAAGCATGAACTACCATCCAATTAAAAACCTCTGTCTTCTTACTGTTATTCATCCCATATTTACTCTAAGACTGTGGCCCGTGATTCTGTCATTGCTCTTTATGCTGAAATCCCTTCTGCTCTTATTTTCTTTATACCCTTCATTATTTTGAACATCTCCATCAGATCCCCTTATAATCACCTTCTTTTTCATCTAAAACTTCCTGCATCTTCCAGCTGCTCCTCATAGCAAAGTCTAGCTAGGCTCTGAATCGATCCAGTAGCCCGACGCTGAACCCTCTCTCTGGTCATAGTGATGTCTTTTCCCAGATGTGGTCACCAAAACTGCACACAATATTCCAGATGAAGTCTCACTAAATTCCAATGCAGAGTTCACACTACCTCTTGATGTATAATTTATCCACCTACAAATGAAACCTAAAACCAAATTAGCTTTGTCAGACACTGTGATATCTGCTTACCACCCCCGCATCCTGTTATCCTGTGTGACATGCTCCATGATTGCCCCTTCCATCATGTAATCTCTATTTTCATTATTCTTTCCCATCTCCAGTACCTTACATATCCTTATGTTAAATTGCATCTTCCAATCTATGAAAGTATCAATACTTTCCTGAATTTGATCACCACCTTCTCTGTTATCGACCTTTCATTCAAGCTTAGTGCTATGTGCCAATTTACAAAGACGACTTAAAATTACAATGAAAATCATTGATGTAAACATCCCTTTTTGTCCGCCTCAGTCTATTTTCTCCATTGGCTCCGCTGTTGACATTTCTCCCTTCTCTTTCTGAGATTCCTTTTATGTTGCTTCCTGATCCATGCTGTGTTCTAGCTATTCCACGAGTCCTAAACCTCTATAAAACAAACAAACAAATATATATATATATATATATATATATATATATATATATATATATATATATATATATATATATATATATATATATATATATATATATATATATATATATTGTAGTGCTAGTACTGATCCCTGAGATACCCCACGACCTACATACTCACAGTGAGACATCCTTCCAGTAACAGCCAGTCTTCACTTCCCATCACTAGGCCAGTTTCCAAACCTGCTAGCTAGTCTACCAGCCACTCCCCAAGCCATTACCTTGACGAACTTCATATGTGGTCTAGATACACTGCAACCACTGCACTTCCCTCATTCATGGAATGAAACACTGTTTCCTAGAACTCCAATAAATTTGATAAACATGATTTCCTGTTGGTAAACCCGTGCTGACTGCATTTAATTTGTTTGAATGTACATAAATGGTTCCTCATCTCATCCCTAATTAGCATCACCAACAACCTTCCCACAACTGAAGTTAAACTAACATGTACTGGATATAGTTCCCAATTATTCTCTGGATCCTTCAATAAATGACGATGTTACATTTGCTCCTCTCCAATCCTCTGGTACCTGTCCTAACTCAAAGGATCCATTGAAGATATCTGTTAACATCAAGCTTATATGTTCTGTTATCTATCGTGTGCAGCAAGTGGCTGCTGGGTGCATCATTTTCTGGGGGCGTGGCTGTGCCGCTAATGCAATGCCCTCAATTACCAATACACTGGTACTCATTTTGTCGACCTACAAAGTATGACGAGCTGAGTCAACCCCGCCTGGTGTTAATTCAAAGGTGCAAAAACAGGGCCTCAGACTCAAGACCTGAAGATCTGAAGCCAGCCACCTTAACCATTCAGCCAACACCAAGCTTTCCATTCTGTTAACACCACGCTTATCCGCTCTGTTAACATCACGCTTATCCGCTCTGTTAACACCACGCTTATCTACTCTGTTAACATCACGCTTATCTGCTTAATTAACACCACGCTTATCTACTCTGTTAACATCACACTTATCTGCTTGGTTAACATCATGCTTATCCACTCGGTTAACATCATGCTTATCTGCTCTGTTAACATCACGCTTATCTGCTCTGTTGACATCACACTTATCTACTCTGTTAACATCACACTTATCTGCTCTGTTAACATCATGCTTATCTGCTCTGTTGAGATCACGCTTATCTACTCTGTTAACATCACACTTATCTGCTCTGTTAACATCATACTTATCCACTCTGTTCACATCACACTTATCTGCTCTGTGAGCATCATGCTTATGCACTCTGTTCACCTCATGCTTATTCGCTCTGTTCACATCATGCTTATCCACTCTGTTAACACCACGCTTATCCATTCTGTAAACATCACCGTTATGCACTCTGTTAACATCACGCTTATTCACTCTGTTAACATCACGCTTATTCACTCTGTTAACAACACACTTATCTGCTCTGTTAACATCATGCTTATCCACTCTGTTCACATCATGCTTATCTGCTCTGTTAGCATCATGCTTATCTGCTCTGTTGAGATCACACTTATCCATTCTGTAAACATCACCGTTATGCACTCTGTTAACATCATGCTTATTCACTCTGTTAACATCACACTTATCCACTCTGTTCACCTCATACTAATTCGCTCTGTTCACATCATGCTTATCCACTCTGTTAACAACACACTTATCCATTCTGTAAACATCACCCTTATCCACTCTGTTAACATCACACTTATCTTCTCTGTTAACACCATGCTTATTCACTCTGTTACCATCACACTTATCCACTCTGTTAACATCACACTTATTTGCTCTGTTAACACCATGCTTATCCACTCTGTAAACATCACCCTTATCCCCTCTGTTAACATTATACTTATCCACTCTGTTAACATCACACTTATCTGCTCTTTTAACATCATACTTATCCACTCTGTAAACATCACCCTTATCCCCTCAGTTAACATCATACTTATCCACTCTGTTAACATCACACTTATCTGCTCTGTTAACATCACACTTATCTGCTCTGGTAACATCACACTTATCTGCTCTGTTGACATCACGCTTACCTGCTCTGTTGTCATCACACTTATCTACTCTGTTAACATCACAATTATCTGCTCGGTTAACATCATGCTTTTCTGCTCTGTTGAGATCACGCTTATCTGCTTAATTAACACCATGCTTATCTACTCTGTTAACATCACACTTATCTGCTTGGTTAACATCATGCTTATGCACTCGGTTAACATCATGCTTATCTGCTCTGTTAACATCACGCTTATCTGCTCTGTTGACATCACACTTATCTACTCTGTTAACATCACACTTATCTGCTCTGTTAACATCATGCTTATCTGCTCTGTTAACATCACGCTTATCCACTCTGTTAACATCACACTTATCTGCTGTTAACATCATACTTATCCACTCTGTTAACATCACACTTATCTGCTCTGTTAACATCACACTAATCTGCTCTGTTAGCATCATGCTTATCCGCTCTGTTCACCTCATGCTTATCCGCTCTGTTCACCTCATGCTTATCCACTCTGTTAACATCACACTTATCCACTCTGTTAACATCACAGTTATCTGCTCTGTTAACATCACAGTTATCTGCTCTGTTAACATCACGCTTATCTGCTCTGTTGACACCATGCTTATCCACTCTGTTAACATCACACGTATGTGCTGTTAACATCATGCTTATCCACTCTGTTAACATCACACTTATCCGCTCTGTTAGCATCATGCTTATCCACTCTGTTCACCTCATGCTTATTCGCTCTATTCACATCATGCTTATCCACTCTGTTAACACCATGCTTATCCATTCTGTTAACATCACGCTTATCCACTCTGTGAACACCATGCTTATTCACTTTGTTAACATCACTCTGTTAACATCACACTTATCTGCTCTGTTAACATCACACTTATCTGCTCTGTTAACATCACACTTATCTGCTCTGTTAACATCACACTTATCCGCTCTGTTAACATCACGCTTATCCACTCTGTTCACATCATGCTTATTCACTGTATTACCATCACGCTTATCCACTCTGTTAACACCATGCTTATCCATTCTGCTAACACCACGCTTATCCACTCTGTTAACATCACACTGATCCATTCTGCTAACACCACGCTTATCCATTCTTTCAACATCACACTTATCCACTCTTTTACATCACACTTATCTGCTTTGTTAACATCACACTTATCCACTCTTTGAACATCACCCTTATCCACTCAATTAACCTCACACTTATCTACTCTGTTAACATCACGCTTATCCACTCTGTTCACATCATGCTTATTCACTGTATTACCATCACGCTTATCCACTCTGTTAACACCACGCTGATCCATTCTGCTAACACCACGCTTATCCATTCTTTCAACATCACACTTATCCACTCTTTTACATCACACTTATCTGCTTTGTTAACATCACACTTATCCACTCTTTTAACATCACCCTTATCCACTCAATTAACCTCACACTTATCTACTCTGATAACATCACACTTATCTACTCTGTTAGCATCACCATTATCCACTCTGTTAACATCACACTTATCCACTGTTGACATCACACTTATCCACTCTGTTAATATCACCATTTTCCACTCTGTTAACATCACACTTATCCGCTCTGTTAACATCACGCTTATCCACTCTGTTAACATCACACTTACCGCACAGTCAACATCGCACTTATCTGCTCTGTTAACATCACCCTTACCGCACTGTTAACATGACGCTTATCCGCTCTGTTATCACACTTACCGCTCTGTTAACATCAAGCTTATCCGTTCTGTTAACATCACACTTACCGCTCTGTTAACATCAAGCTTATCCGTTCTGTTAACATCACACTTATCCGCTCTGTTATCATCACACTTACCGCACTGTCAACATCACACTTATCCACTCTTTTAACATCACCCTTATCCACTCTGTTAACATCACACTTATTCGCTCTGCTAACATCATGCTTGTCTACTCTGTTAACATCACACTTATCCACTCTGTTAACATCACTATTATCTACTCTGTTAACATCACACTTATCCACTCTGTTGACATCACACTTATCCACTCTGTTACCATCACCATTATCCACTCTGTTAAATCACACTTATCCACTGTGTTGACATCACACTTATCCACTCTGTTAACATCACCATTATCCACTCTGTTAACGTCACACTTATCCACTCTGTTAACATCACACTTATCTGCTCTGCCACCTCCCTCAATACCCTTGGATGCACATTATCTTGGCCCAGAGCTTTATGTTGTGTTAGATTTCTGAGTTACTTCTTAACTTCTGACTTGAAACTCCTCTAAAAGCAATTCCTCACCCAGGAGATAGATTATCTCAGCTCTTGGTAATTCCCCTGACTGTTCTTGTGTAAGGAAAAAGAGAAGTTAAGAGTGAAAGACATTTTGTAGGACAAAGAAAGGTTTAAAATAAGAGACACAATTAGGAATAAAATTTGAGGAGCAAACATTTCTGATGAAAAAGGAAGGTTAAGAGTATTTGGTTAAAAAAAAGGTTAAAAAAACAAGATAAGTTAGAAGTAAAATGTTTTTGGGGATAAAAAAGGGTTAAGGAGTAAAAGACATTTTGAATGAAAAAAAGAGTCTGGAATAACAGACATTTCAGAGAAAGAAAGATCAAGAATAAATGTCTTGGAGGGAAAAGAGGGGTTAAGAGTGGAAGACGTTTTGCATAAAAAAAAAGAAGAAAGATTAAGAGCAAAAGACGTTTGGAGGAGAAATTAAGCTGGGAATTAGAGGAGGTTTTGGAGGGAAAAGGAAGATTTCAAATAAAAGACGTTTCAGAAGAAAGAGAAAGGGCAAGTGCAGCAGATGTTTAGGAGGAAAAGTAACAGTTCAGAATAAAGACATTTTGGAGGAAAAAGAGGTTAAGAGTAAAAGATGGTCTGCGCAAAGGAGAAAGTGACCGCAGAAATGCAGACACTCGCATCCTGCACTCTCCCTGTCCCTCTTCCTCGTGCTCCTCCCGCCTTTCTCCCCCTCTCCTTTCTATCCAAGCCTCCTCCCCCCTTATAAATCGCCATCAAATTCCCATCAATCACGGAGCTCTTTCGCTGCCGACAAAAGCAGTCGCCGCCGATAAGCTTGTGCTTCGCGATGTGTGCCTTATCTGTCGCCCTCAATACGCTCCCAGATTGACGGGGCGAGGAGCGATGGGGCGGGGGCTGCGAAGGGAGGAGGCCAGGGGAGGCGAATGAGGAGAAAGACACAAATATGAGGGTCATTCTCTCGTGTGTGTGTGTGTGTGTGTGTGTGTGTGTGTGTGTGTGTGTGTGTGTGTGTGTGTGTGTGTGTGTGTGTGTGTGTGTGTGTGTGTGTTGGAAGGGGTTTGGGGAGGGGGTGTATTGTAAGTTAGCCTTGTTCTTCTTGCCAAAAATCGTACATGTGTAAGTGGCCATGGTTAAATGAGTGCAATATTAAAGAAGAATTAGACAAATAGCTTAACCAAATGCGAAGCTTACTGTTTGTCCACTAAACTTGGAGATGCTAGAAAGTAATGGACCTTCCAATTTTGTCAAAAAAAACTGGTTGTAGTTATAGGAAGATCCAAATTAAAAAACGAAGGAACCAACAAATAGTATCGCTATCCAGCAGAGAAGGCTCGGGTGCAGTTTCAACCACCGAGTGGTCTTCATTTGGCCGTGATGGTGAATACCTCTTTGGGTCTCAGCATCTTCATATCTCAATCACGTGATGCCCTCTTTTTCCTTGCAAGGGTGCTTAACATCTGACACATAATGTTTGCACAGTCCCCGATGAAGACTACTCAGTGGTCGAAACGTCAGACCTGAGCATTGCTTGGCTGGCGACAACACGAGTTGGTGGTGCCTTCTTTTTAAAATATGGATCTTCCAATTACTGAAACAAAGACCCTCACCGCACAGACCTTTGAATGTGCAGTAGAAATAAACCATTTTAAATTGATTCAGTTCTTGACCTCATGTATATCACCGGACCACCTGGGACGAGTATTAAACAATACTGCGTTCACAGAAAGTGTCTGAAATATGTCATTTCGAGAATATAATAACTAATCATAACGTAATTGCAAGAAATTATTAAAATTAGATTAAAAACAACCTCTTCAAGGCATTGCCAATGGGCCTCGTGCAAGAAAAGCATTTGTATTTCTTCTTCAATAAACGTCATTTCAACATCGTACCACAATTACCTCTCTGTGCTCATACAATTGAGTTAATTAGGTTACAAAGATCCTGAAAATGTAAAATGGCTCTGGAACAATTTTAGTTTAAGGAACACATTTACAGGGTGGTGAATTAAAAATATTTTAAAAAGCATATTTTTTATTATTTCATGAGGCTGAAAACTATGAATTGTGACACAGATTAGTCTAAGGATCAATGGAATATTTACAATCTCTTCGAAAGAAACAAATGAAGTGAATTTAGTTTCCTGAAGCGCTTATAATTTTCACCAACTGAAGTACTACCAGGAATGCAACAACTTTTGTTTGCTGTATTAATAATCCACAGAAATGATACATGTGTTGATCCATTTCTGTTCAGATTGCTACGTCTTCTCTCACCGCGACACCACTAAACTTTGTAGTCGGAGGCACGACAAAAGGGGAACCCAAACGCTCAGACCACCTCGACGCTAATCTATCCCTTGATACCCTACAACATCCATATGGTGCATCTTTTTCCGATTTCTGAATTATAAAGTCAGTAAATTTCCGATTAAAGGTCGAAACCTTCTTCTTCTTATTAGCCATGACGCCACACACAAAACTAGACCGTCATATCATTACTGTCTACGGGTTACATCACGGTATGATTCAACTCAAACGGTGAATAATTTTCGATTTTACACAAATATGCCGAGTCAATGCGTCCTTGGTGCTTGTATAGTAATACTAAACGAGATGGTTTCATGCGACACCAATGGCCAAAAGACTCCAAGTTTGCTAGAAATTGGAAGAGGTTTGTCCAAAATATCCGAGTGTGCATCGGGCCTACAAAATGTTTGCTTTTGTGCTTGGAACATTTTACAGAGCACTCTATGAAACAACATAGATGGCTCGATCTTGTACTTATCCGCCACGATTGAGAGAGGATGCCATCCCCACGATGAAGCGGAAGAAACAGCCATTGCTTGAAACTGCAAGACCATCTCTACCCAGCAACTGGCATATGTGCACGGACGATTTGAGCCACCGCTCAAATCAAACAAAGCCACCGCTCAAAGCCACCACTCAAATCAAACACCTGTTACCATTTCCCGGCAGTTACCACATGAGCACCTGGAAATATTTTTCTATTGTCAACACAAATTTCTACAAATCAAATGAACCACCATCTATTTATAGTGGAGAGAAAGTATGTATGTATCATCATCTACTCCTCCAAGAGGATTTGACTGAGGATGCTAAAACTTTAAGGATACCCCCCCCGCCAATCACCCCAACAATACCCACCACCATCCCACACCCAAACTCCAGCATAGCTCCACTCCCCTCTCCACTGGGGTAGGACATCAACACCTCACAGACATGATGGTGGAACACAGCACTGACACAAATGGCGTCTGGGGAAAGTATGAAAAGGGATGATCCCGTAACATACAAGACACCTGGTCAGCCTGTGAATGTGGGAAGAAGCATTCGTCTCCCATTTTGTCTGTGGTGTCCAAGTGTGTTGGGCAATGATGGACATTTCTGCTTGAGTAATATATGAACCAATTAATTAATTAATACAAAATACCTCCCTGACAAACCATGAATTGAACGAAAAGCAAAACCTACAGAGCTGGAGTGAACATGGGACCGGAATTCTGATCTTTTTTAACACCTCCATCTTCACGTCCGCCTTCTTTATCTGAATTGCTCACATAAGGCTCTGTCTAGAGCTTGCTGTCAAACCTCAACTCAGATTCTGCAACCGGTCCTGACAGCATCAGCCCACGTGTCCTAAAAACCTGCTCTGCTGCTCTTGCTCACCCTCTCTCTGTTTTATTCACCTTCTCATTTGCTCGAGGTCATCTGCGATCTGCTTAGAAATCAGCAAACATTACAGTTCTGCAAAAAAGGGTGCAAAAACAGATCCCTGCAATGACAGACCAATCAGCCTATTCCCAATCATCAGCAAGGTTATGGAGTCCATCATCGCTTCAGACATTAAATCCTTCCTCTTCTCCAATGGCTTGATTTCCGATCATCAATTTGGATTCAGACCAGGTCACTCTATCCTGGATATGCTGCTTCGACTCTCTCAACAATGGATGGAGATCCTCAATGCCAGACATGAAATCCGAGCATATTATACTATGCAAGTATGGCAGAGTTTATGGTGGAGAGTAAAGAAAGAGATAGATAGTGGATAAGCGTGAACCCTATAAATGTGTTCCGAAAACTAAAAAAAACCGATGAACCTCGGCCCAATCAGGTTCATAAAGAGAGTAAAGAGAGTAAAGAGGGTATCACGTAAAATTAACGTACTCCAGCACCCAGAGAGATATGCCAGGATATGTCCTTTGACATATCGCATACTTTTGATATGGACTGGCACCATTCCCTGCTCACCAAACTCTCTTCCAACGGTATCCAAGGATATCTCCACTCATGGCTCGCAGACTTCTGCTCCTGTCACAGTGAACGTGTGGCCCTTAATGTAGTTCTCTCATCCCCTCTTCCTGTCCAGGCTGGAATTCCTCAAGGGAGTGTTCTGGGCCCTGTTCTTTTTCTGGTTTTCATCAATGATCTCTCTGACTCTTTGGAAAATCCTCGATATGTCTTTGCTGATGACTCCATTCTCTGCCATACCATCTGCCATTCTTCTGATTGGCAATCAGCAGCCTCTTTACTCTCTGCAGATTTAGATAAAATCACAAGCTGGTCCAATACATGGAACATGTCTTTCAATCCTGACAAATCTCACAATGTCACTATGTCTCTCCGAAAGGACTGTCGAGACCCTTGCCCCCCGCTATCACTTCCTCAACAATCCTCTTGAAGAAGTCCTTTCATTCAAGATTCTGGGTCTCACTATCTGCCATGATCTGTCCGGGGAAAGCCACATTTCCAAGTTGGCCTCCAAAGTCAGTCACTGATTGGGCATCCTCTCTCATGTAAAGTCCCTCCTTGGCACACCTGAGCTCCTGACCACATACAAAGCTTTCGTCCACAGCCCAATGGAGTACTGCTTTCCCCTTTGGACTGGTGCTCCTGCCTCTCACCTTTCTCGGCTTCACGCTGTGGAAACCAAGGCATTTCGGATCATTGGTATCTCCCGCAATGAGGTTGAGTCTTTGGGTCTCTCACTGTCTCACTGCAGGAAGGTCGGTGATCTTTCTGTCTTCTACCATCTATTCTCCGGCCTCGCCCACCCCTGCTCTGTCTGAGATATTTCCCCCCCCCATCTCTCCGCAGGGCGCTTTAGGTCCATCAGCAACCCCCTTCTGGTAAAACTACCAAAATCAAGAATCACTGCTCATCTTCACGCTTTCATTCCTCTTTTTTCATGCCTTTGGAATAAACTCCCACACTCTGTTCAATCCCACTCTTCCCTCCCAGTCTTCAAAATAGCTGTTCACCACCATCTCTTATCTTCCCCCATCGAAAACCACATTTTCTACCCCCGCTCATCCACCCCAAACCCACCTCCTTCAAATTCCCTGCTTTCCTTCCTGAAAATGCCTGTCGTGTCCATCTTGTTTTCCTTGTGTTCCCCGCCCCATCCTTCTCCCTTCCACAGATCTCCTAATGTCTCTGTTCCACATTGTTTTTTCTTTCCCTCTCCCACCCCTCTTGTCTCCTGCTCCCCTTGTTGTACGTTCTGTGTGTTCATTCTCATACGAGCCTCGACAATGTATACAAAAAATAATAAATAAATAAATAAATAAATAAAAGGATCAAAACGAGACAGCTCCACAATTCCCTTCAAAGCATTTCCATCACTAATTTTGTCTCCACTAGTTTCTTCAAAATCCCACTGATCAGTTTCTACATACTGAAAATATTCAGTTACTCATGACGGTGGAATCATTACCTGAATCTGAGTTCGACGTGCAGTTTCTCGAGGTAAACCGCCATTCGTAGAAATTTGGTGAAATCTGGTGAAATCGAAAATCGAAACTCCAGGGCTTTTTTCGACACTTTGTGATTGGCAAAAAAATTTCAAAACCATTTTTTTCCCCTTCAAATTAGACTGTGATGATTCTCAATGGTTTAGAGAGAGAGAAAAAAAATTGCGTTTGGGTTCCCCTTTAATTAAGTCTTACAATTCTGCTTACGACATCCAAATTAACTTCCGACTTCTATTTCATTTGACCCAATTTAAGAGTTGACAATGCCAGGTGATATCACGGCATTTATGTGTGGTTCAAGACCAACTGTCACAATATTGTTGCTGTTATCATCGTTGTCATTTGAATACTTTCTCTGAATTATTGTTATTTGAATTGTTGTTGTAATTGTTCTAGAGCCCTGTCATCCCTATCAGACGTCATTCTATCCCATCACCCGTCCTTTACTGGTACATCTGCTGATATTAAATAAATAAAGCTTTTATAAGAGCCTTCTATTTATTATACTATGCAAGTATGGCAGAGTTTATGGTCCATCAAATGTGCGGGGGAAAATGTCCATCAAAGGCAAATATGACATGCTCCAAAAAAATGTCCCTTCCCTCTCCTTACTCCGAGTTCACAACTCTGCCCTCTTTTCTCTACTATCCTGTGTACTACCTGCAAACTGGTGCATTATCTACATTCTCAACACTTTCTCAAATTTTCTCTCAGTTTTATCCCCCATCAGTTGAGTAATACCTGGTGGGTTCTGGTGCAGTTTCTCAAAATGGCTCAATTGTTTGAGATTGCAAACAATTGCTAGAACAAGTAATACAACAGCATGGTGCATGTTCAGAGTTCATTGCAGATTTGTTTTTTTCTCAATAGCAAAACAACCAAAGTAGCATATAGCCACCTCAGACTGAGTCAAATCTTGCAAACGAAAATTGAGTAATTAAATATGGTTATCTATACTAATCAAAGGAAGTGTGTGTGTGTGTGTGTGTGTGTGTGTGTGTGTGTGTGTGTGTGTGTGTGTGTGTGTGTGTGTGTGTGTGTGTGTCCTCCATACCTCCAAAAGCATAAAACCTATCAGCCTGAAACTTTGCATGCACACTAAGAAAACTCCAAGGAAGTGCAAGAGTGAAAATTGGGTGTTTGGGTGAATTAAAACATCCCTTTTGAAGATAACTAATGGTCTTATTTAATTATATCATTCATTAGGTGATTCTCGGCCACTTCACTCTCTGGGGTCTCAAGGCATTTCTTGGGTAACCTCGCTGGGGTCTGACGCCACCATGTTTTTTGGCCTGCTCAACTATCCCTTGACCTGGAACAGGCCGCAACGATTTCTTCATGATAAAGTTTTTTTGTTTTCCATTTTCCTCACTCATATTGAATGTCTTTTCATCATAGCTACGAATTGCTGGGTACATCGCTTTTGTAAGTACAATGGTTTTCAAATTAGAAGCATGGAACGGTTTCATGCATTACATGATACGATTTTCCACGATCAACTCTCACGGACTAATTAAAGTATATAATCAAAATATTGTTTCGGTTTTGAGGATCGGATATTGTCTGGACTAAATAAATGTCGAAATCTGTTGTGAAATTTGATCATTTAAAGAAATAATGAGTCTTACAACTAAGCCGATTTCCCTATTGCCTTTAAGCAAGCAACGGTAAGTCCCTCCTTATCCATAGATACACAAGAAAAAGTGAAATTTCCAAAGCATTAAAAATCTTTTTCTACTATTTGGAGAATTATATTGAGTGAATAAAAAATTTAGGAATGTGCCAAACTTAACGAGCTTCATTGGGCTCAAGGATTTAATGCATTTACCAGTAGACCTGACGTGCGCTGTCCCCCAGAGGGACTGCCTTTCCATAGCGTCTGCTAGATCTGTGTCTATATTTTTGGAGGTTTCACGAGGTGCTTCACAGTGAATAAAAGCAAATATGGGGAAAAATTGACGTTTAAAAAAAGTTATAATGTTTGCACAGACCCCCAACTGATGTAGTACGTGACACGTGCACAAATGAGCAGGCAAAATGGTGGATTTATTATTATTTCATTAACTGCTGTGTGCCTGGCGAAGACCAGCTTTAAAGTTAAAGGGATCCTTTATGGGATGGAGCGACAACCTGGCCAACTGTTCCTCATCAACCACTGAATTGGAGTGCTTGCATGAGTGCTTAAGCGACAAGCTGAGCGCCCATTTTTGATAGCGGTGCTACGTCATTCTGAATGAATCGTTCACTCTATCCGGATGCTTTTGTCGCAACACGTCATTCAGAGTGAGTGGTTCGTTCCCTATCACACTGAGCGAGTGCTTCATGCTGCAAAACCCTAAGTGAATGGTTCGTGTTCCAGCACCCTGAGTGAGTGGGTCATGCTCCGGAACCTTGAGCGAGTGGTTCGTACTCCAGCACCCTAAGCGAGTGGTTCATGCTGCAGAACCCTAAGTGAATGGTTCATTTTCCAGCACCCTGAGTGAGTGGGTCAGGCTCCAGCACCTTGAGGAGTGGTTCGTACTCCAGCACCCTGAGCGAGTGGTTCATGCTGTGGCACCATGAGCGAGTGGCTCCTGCTGTCAAGCTGAGCGAGTGGTTTGTGCTCCATCACCCTGAGCGACTGGTTCATGCTCCGTCACCCTGAGAGAGGGATTCATGCTTTATCACCCTGAGTGAGTGGTTTGTCTTCCGTTGCCCTGAGTGAGTGGGCCATGCTCCGGCACCTTGAGCGAGTGGTTCGTACTCCAGCACCCTGAGCGAGTGGTTCATGCTGTGGCTCCTGCTCTGTCAAGCTGAGCAAGTGGCTCGTGCTCCGTCACCCTGAGCAAGTGGCTCGTGCGCCGTCACCCTGAGCGAGCTGCTCATGCTCCGTCACCCTGAGCAAGTAGCTCGTGCTCCGTCACCCTGAGTGAGTGGTTTGTACTCTGTCACCCTGAGTGAGTGGTTTGTACTCTGTCACCCTGAGTGAGTGGTTTGTACTCTGTCACCCTGAGTGAGTGGTTCATGTTCCATCACCCTGAGTGAGTGGTTCATGTTCCATCACCCTGAGCAAGTGGTTCCTGCTCCATCATCCTGAGCGAGTGGTTTGTGCTCCATCATCCTGAGCGAGTGGTTCGTGCTCCGTCATGCTGAGAGAATTTTTTTCCACCCATCACACGAAGCTGTTTAAAAAGTTCGTTTGTGAACACGTTCCTGAAATGTCTGTAAATGCAACATTGTTTTTCGGTGAAAGGTACTCAAGGTTTTTATGTTGTACACAGTAAGTCCTGTAGTCGGTAATCACACTGACTCCAACCTGCCGATCCCCGAAAAATTGCCGATCTCGGCCAAGCACTAGTGTGTGTGTGTGTGTGTGTGTGTGTGTGTGTGTGTGTGTGTGTGTGTGTGTGTGTGTGTGTGTGTTGTTCTTAAAGCATAACATATTCCCTCTGCTAACTCCCCTACCCCCACCTCTCTCTCTCTCTCTGTCCCATCCTTGCTGTACCCCTTCCCAATACAATACAGCACCCTCCTCCCACACCTCTCTCACTCTTCCCTTCTCTCTCTCTGTCTCTGCCTCTAGACATATGCGGACGGTGGTTGTGTCCGGGTGGTATTTGTCTCCGGACTGTGTTTATCTCAGGATATGTCTGGGCGGTGTTTGCCTCTTGATGGTGTTAATAGCATGTCCGGTCGAAAATGTATTGCAGACATCATTTTGTTTTCATATTTTCTGTTATTCTATGCAGAAGCATTTTGATGAGACACTAGGAATCGTAATTAATGCTCCACTGCATGTCTGCCTTCTCTTCCACTGACCTCATGCTGCCTTCCCTTTCCCCACCCCACCTCACTCCCCCAAACTCTTCACCTTCCCTCCTCGCTTCCCCACCCCTCCTCACCCTCCATCCTTGCTTCCCCACCCTCCTCCCTCTCTACCCCCTCCCCCCTCCAGCTCTCAGTATTCTCATCAGAGAAGCGATGTGTGGTAATTTCTCGTATAGTAGGAAATATAGATCCTCCTGAACTGTGAAAGGAACGTCTAAACAGTGTGCGTGCGTGACAGACACCTCCTATTGATCAGGACTCTTGCAGCAAGTGCTGGTGTGACACAAGGATCCAGTTCCCCTTCCTGTGAAGAGGTGCTGCTCTGGAGTATTCGTTTTTATTACCTTGAAAATAAAATAAAAAAGCCAACGTGGAAAATTATAAAATTGTTTTTACCATTCCTTCAAAAATAAATCTCCGCATTGACAATTTCCAGTGCATTTTAGAAGTTACCGAATGCTTTTCAAAATGTATTTTCACGCATCACATCAATTAAACCCATTTCTTTACAAAGAGTGCATCATAAACCGCAAGAGCACTCAGAGTTTTATTGCATTTTGCAGTCAGAAAATTGGAAACAAGTTCCACTTTTTTTTCTGCCACGCACACACCTTGCAGTGTCCATATGGTTGTCACTTGTCATATGTTTTTGGAGTGTTTTTCAATCCGTGCGTAACACTTAATTTAGTGTGAATTTGTCATTCAGACTTTGTGAAATGTCCAAGTACAGCTTTGAAACAATAGGTACTTGAGGTATCAACGTCACACCTGTTACGTCAACAATTATTGCTTGTGGGGGTGAGGGGGGGGGGAGAAAAAAGAGTGAGAGAGTAAATTGAGAGAGTAAAGAGGGGGAGAAAGTAAAGAAAGAGATGGATAGAGAGTAAATAAAGATGAGAGAGCATAAAGAAGGGGAGAGAGAGAGAGAGAAAGAGAGAGTAAGAGAGAGTAAGAGAGAGTAAGAGAGAGTAAGAGAGAGTAAGAGAGAGTAAGAGAGAGAGAAAGAGAGAGTAAGAGAGAGTAAGAGTAAGAGAGAGTAAGAGAGAGAAGGAGAAGAAGAGAAGGAGAGAAGGAGAGAAGGAGAGAGAAAGAGAAAGAGAAAGAGAAAGAGAAAGAGAAAGAGAAAGAGAAAGAGAAAGAGAAAGAGAAAGAGAAAGAGAAAGAGAAAGAGAAAGAGAAAGAGAAGGAGAAGGAGAAGGAGAAGGAGAAGGAGAAAGAGAGAAAGAGAGAAAGAGAAAGAGAGAAGAGAAAGAGAAAGAGAAAGAGAAAGAGAAAGAGAGAAAGAGAGAAAGAGAGAAAGAGAGAAAGAGAGAAAGAGAGAAAGAGAGAAAGAGAGAAAGAGAAAGAGAAAGAGAGAAAGAGAGAAAGAGAGAAGAGAGAAAGAGAGAAAGAGAGAAAGAGAGAAAGAGAGAAAGAGAGAAAGAGAGAAAGAGAGAAAGAGAGAAGAGAGAGAGAGAAAGAGAGAAAGAGAGAAAGAGAGAAAGAGAGAAAGAGAGAAAGAGAGAAAGAGAGAAAGAGAGAAAGAGAGAAAGAGAGAAAGAGAGAAAGAGAGAAAGAGAGAAAGAGAGAAAGAGAGAAAGAGAGAAAGAGAGAAAGAGAGAAAGAGAGAAAGAGAGAAAGAGAGAAAGAGAGAAAGAGAGAAAGAGAGAAAGAGAGAAAGAGAGAAAGAGAGAAAGAGAGAAAGAGAGAAAGAGAGAAAGAGAGAAAGAGAGAAAGAGAGAAAGAGAGAAAGAGAGAAAGAGAGAAAGAGAGAAAGAGAGAAAGAGAGAAAGAGAGAAAGAGAGAAAGAGAGAAAGAGAGAAAGAGAGAAAGAGAGAAAGAGAGAAAGAGAGAAAGAGAGAAAGAGAGAAAGAGAGAAAGAGAGAAAGAGAGAAAGAGAGAAAGAGAGAAAGAGAGAAAGAGAGAAAGAGAGAAAGAGAGAAAGAGAGAAAGAGAGAAAGAGAGAAAGAGAGAAAGAGAGAAAGAGAGAAAGAGAGAAAGAGAGAAAGAGAGAAAGAGAGAAAGAGAGAAAGAGAGAAAGAGAGAGAGAGAGAGAGAAAGAGAAAGAGAAAGAGAAAGAGAGAGAGAGAGAGAGAGAGAGAGAGAGAGAGAGAGAGAGAGAGAGAGAGAGATAAAGAGGGGGAGAGAGAAAAAGCACAGCTTTTCATGAGTCCTGCCCCTGACAACAATTTCATTATTCATGACATCAGATCAGGAAACATCACTACAAACAGTGCTGTGGATTCCTTCATTTCAGGGGTGTGATTAAGTCAACACAGATAATCAATTGTTTACTACAGCGTTTGAATATCCAAAACAGTATCATAAACTACCGTGGTATTGCCTTAAACGATGTATGTATTGTTGTTAAACATTATATACATTTTCTTTCTTTTTGGCTCCATACTTTTTGAAAAAAAAACGGAAGGTGGTGGGGTGGGGAGGGTGAGGGTATTGTATGTAACCGGCTCTGTCTGTCTGTCTGTCTGTCTGTCTGTCCATCTGTCCAACCATCACACTTTGGTTTGTCCCCCTAAAGGGTTGTGCAGAAATTCACCAGACTTGGTAGTTATGATAACCACATGGCAAGAAGGTGCTGGAGGAGTATAATTTTGGCCCTGCCCTCTGGGGTGGTGAAAAAAGGTCAAATAACCAAAAATGTAATTACGAGCACATTTTAAAAGTTTTTAAAAATTAAACTTTGTATATGCAATCAACATTGGCAGACGCATGAAATATGTAGCAATTTTTGATTTGACCCCCGGTTCATGCCCTACAGTGTGGGGAATTACAGTCACACGGGTCAAAACGGGAAAAACAATTTAACTCAAAATTTGATATTGGGTGATTCGTGGTGGAACCTTTTGCCATATTTCAACTTTCCTTGAGGTGGAAAGCGTGAGATTTACGATGGTGTGCCATCGACTTCGCTCTAGTTTTAATTCGCTTGACACTCGCACAAAAGGTGGAATAGTAATAGTATAAGAGCAAAGGAAAATAAGATGAGTTGAAGATACAAATTGAAGATATAAGAGTATGCTGGATTGGTAACATGCTGGATTTGTCAGGTCAGGTCAGATGTGGGAGCACGTGCCGCTGCGTCCACTTTCCGCCGGGACTCCAGGGGCCTCCATCTGGTAGATGCCTGGCCCATCCCCATATCCTAGAGATGCTGATTCACCAGCTGCAACTGCAAGGCACATGGTCGGCCCATTGGCCCCCTCCACTCATGAGGCTCCTTCGCAGGATCAGCATCAGGAAAACGAGCCACATGTCCATACTGCCGCAGCTGATGTTCATGGACTATACTGATAACAAATCTCGTCTGAGTCTCTCAGAAAATGCTCGGTGGACACAGTCTGACCAGCGATAGCCAAGCATTTTCCGAAGAGACCTGGTATCGAAGGAGTTAAGTCCCCTTCTCCTCAGATCCTTGGTCAAAGTACAAGTCTCACATTTGTAGAGCAAGACTGGAAGCATCAAGGACTTAGACTCAGACTTTCGTACATCTGCTTAGGTTTGACAGCACCACACCCCATGATCCAGTGAATCCATAACTTTCTAGACCCGACCCAGACATCGATCGACCTCTGGCTCACAACATGTGGAAACAAGAATATCACCGCCAAGGTAAGTGAATCTCTTTGTGACCTTAACAACATCCTCATCATACACAGGTACAGACAAGAAAGAAGCATCCAATATGTCATTGAAAACCTGGATCTTAGTTTTGACCTCGGAAACCCATAGTCCCAGCAGCTCAGATTCCTCATTTACGACCGCGAGGCCCCCCATCAGGATATCCATTGTCACCGCATCATCTGCTAAATCAAGGTAAGAGATCTTGACATTCCCAAACAATTCACCGGAGCTTGATCTCTCCGACATCCTCCCCAGAATCCAGTCCATACAAGCACTGAGAAGTGGGCGATAGTACACACTCCTGACAAACTCTAGTAACAACTGGAAATAAATCAGAAATGGAACCACCACACCTCACAGCACTCTCAGTACCAAAGTGTAGCCCAGAAATCAGACTGATTAGTTTTGTTGACACCACACAAAGACCGAGAATCCACAAGAGGGCATCCTGATTCATTGATATGAAAGCTTTGCAGAGATTACCAGAGGCTGCAAGCATCCCTTGCTGAAATTCTGACCTGCATTGGGTGAGAATCCGAAGAGCAAGGATACGGTTAATCATTGACCCCTTTGATGCAAAGCCAGACTGTTTGAGGGGCTGGTGCTCAAGCAGACGTTGGCGAACCCGATCATGAATCCCTTCCTTCAATATAAGTGCCGCTTCATCGGGATGAAGATTACTACACTGCGGTTGCAGGCATGGAACAGCACTGAAACAACCATTATACAACTAAACTGGTACTCATTTTGCCAACCTCTGAAGGATGACAGGCTGAGTCAACCCCACCTGGTATTAATTCAGTGGAAAAACGGGGTTCGAACTCAGGAGCCTAAGATCCCAAGCCAGCCACCCTAACCACTTAGCCAACACCAGGCTTTTATTTTATTTGAGCATAGACCTTGACCGGCATTGATTGCATTTGCATTATCACCCCTCAGTGGTTGTTGCAGCCCTGGTAATCACCCTTCCCTTTCCAGAGAAGGACAACAAGGCCCCTCTTTCAGTCAGTTGGGATGATGCCTGTGTTCCAAATAGAGCACAAAACTGAATGCAATGACATGAGTGCAGCATTTCCACCAGCCTTCAGAAGTTCAGTATGGATGCTGCAGATCCCAGGAGCTTTACACCCTTTCAGTTGGTTCACCATACCCTGTGATTTCCACAAACAAATGTGGTTCACAGTTTATTGGAGGGTCTGTGATGGGGCTAGTAACACCCCTCATATCCAAGTCAACACCTGGTGGGTCAGCCTGGTACAGCCGCTCAAAGTAACCAGCCCAGCTGGCCTTTACTTCAGAGTCCTCTGTCAAGAGCTCACCACACTCCATTGTAAAGGCAGTACACCATGGGACAGGCCTAGGGGAATGCAATGCACCAATTCCTCTGTAAACAGGACGAGAATCACTTGACCACAAGTGATGCTCTACCCCTTCACAGATTCCTCGCACGTAGGCCTCCTTGTCCATCGTCAGTGAACGTACAGTTTTATGCCTCAGCTCCTTGAACAGCTCAGCTCTGCAGTCAAGCCTGGCCCTGCAAATCTGGTAAATGGTATCCAGTGTCCCTTGGGAGAGAAAGTTCTTCTTTACCTGACGGTCGGTTCCAAGACAACTACCAGCAACGTCAAGGATGGTGGTCTTGAAGACACTCCACAACTCTTCATCATTCCCCAAAATACCCAGAACCCCCAAATCCCCACTCAGGCTGTTTGCAAACTCCTCACCTCGCCTCTCATCCTTGAGCCTGCCAACATCTAGCCTCGGCTGGGATGGTACCATTCTCGCAGATTTAAGCTGGAACTTCAGTGTTGCTACAAGCCTGTGGTTGGTATTGAGGTAGTGAGCACTCCGGTTGTCCCTGAAGTTCTGAATCATCCTCCAGTGTCCATCATCAAACACATCATCAATCTACTTGGCCAGACTATCAGGTAAGAATACCAAGTCCAGCGATGAGGCTGTGGGTGCTGAAACCATGAACCAGCCACCCTAAGTCCATGACTTCTTGAAAAGTCAAGGAACTTAGTGCTATTCTGGTTCATATTTCCAGACCCATGGGGACCAACACACGTCTCACAATCATCCCTCTCAGTTCCAGTCGATGCATTGAAATCCCCCAAGACTTGAAGACGGTCTTGCCTGGGCGCTGATCAACCACAGATGCGAGCATGGCATAGAATGTCTCCTTCACAGTGAGATCACTTCCCTCAGTCAGAGCTTATCCAGAGACCAGGGAAATGACACTCCAGGAGTGACGAATCCTCAGTCTCATAATACGTTTGTTGAGTGGTGTTACCTCAATGATCATGGGAGTCAGCTTGTTTGACGCAGCTCCAGCAACTCCTTGGGAATGGTAACCATCAGAGCAACCAGAGCAATAGTAGGTGTATCCACCCGTCATGATCTCACCACTGTCCAATCTCCAGACATCAAATAGTGCTGCAATACTGATGTTCAAAAGCTGGGGCTCAGATGATAGCAGAGACAGGAGGTCATTCTCTCTTTGAGAAGGACATTCTAGGCACCCACCCAAAGGGACTGCGTTAGGGTAATCCGAGGAGACCGCCGTCTGGTGAAAGACTCTTCATACAACCATGACACATCCCCACATCTGGGAAGATCACCCCATGCTTTTCCTCTCATCATCAAAGAATGGGGGTCCCAAAGGCTTTGCCCCAATCCCATCATCCATTTAGCTGCCCTGCAAATGGTAGCTACACAGGAGGTACTGCCATGGAGTGCGTTTTTAGTATTATTTGTGTTTTTTGTGTGTGTTGCAGAATGAAGTGTTTTGTGGTGGTGGAAGTGAAAATACTGCCACCGACCTCCTAGAAAAAGGTGAGAAAGCTTCAGGATGACGTCTGCAGACACAGTTGGGCACCAGATATGGATGGGCATTGGCTCACAAGGACCTCTTGGGCCTTTGACAGGTTTTATTTTTAATCCTGCTGGGTGTCCATATCCATACACCCTCCTCACCAGGAAAATTGCTGGGGGAGACGGTTTAATCGCTGACAACTCGAACATGAAACAGGTTAGTACAGGTTTACATGGTACCTATAGCAAGTCACAGATCTGATCTGTCTGACCTGACAATAATTGGTAACATGTATCATACTGGATCGGTATCAAGCTGGATTGGTAACATATATCATGCTGCATCGGTCGCATATATCATGCTGCATCGGTAACATATATCATGCTGCATCGGTAGCATATATCATGCTGCATCGGTAGCATATATCATGCTGCATCGGTAACATATATCATGCTGCATCGGTAGCATATATCATGCTGCATCGGCAACATATTGTTGTAGATTTCCGCCCGTTCGGCGTGCAGACGACCACCTTTAGCCCAATTGCGGCCGTGCGCGCCCACCGAATGTGGCAATCTGGTCGCAGCTTCCGGATCAACGCCGAAACCCAGCTACGGGTGTTTTTAACACACCATAAACCAGCCAATCCCTCTGTCCACGCGCTATAGGGTCGATCGCCGAATTGTCAATATACATAATTATTCGTGTGGACAGAAATGCCAGGAGTTTATACCTCGACGGGACCTGCACGAAAACGAGCCGCTTAAGCAGCTGGTTCCATATGCGATTGCCGAGCGGTTATATATCGCCAAGTCCCGTCGGACCAGATGTACGTTTTATCAGCCTATAATCAGCCAGCTAATATTCCGAACGCATCATGGCAGTCAATGGCAGAAAGTGACACAACGAGCAGGTTAACATTCAAAAATGGGGACATTTATTTTAAACGCACATATGCAATGAATGGGGGAATGGGACAGGACACGAGCAAAAACCTACAGCCAATGTCTATTTGTTATGTACACAATCATGCACTTAATCAGTTTTACTTAGGTCGACAAGGCACCACAGACTTTCATCCAAAACCCCAGAAAGAAAGAACTGGGCTCGTGAGCCTTTATAATTGCTCGGAGCCGGAATGACCGAAGGGGCTCCGAGAGACCGAGCGGGCTACCTGGCCACCCTCGTGGTGACTCACTGGATCCTGGTTCGGCGACCCTCGGTGTCTGTGCCCGGACCCCCGAGATTCGACTGGCTCCCTTGGTCGTCCGGCCTCCACTGCGGCCTGGTCTAGCTGATGACGCACTGGAGGAGTGGATGGGTCTCAACTCAGGCCTCCTGGTTGCGCCGGCGAACCCCCAGCGAACCAACTGCCCGAACTCCGAACTCTCCAGCTCTCAACGGGGCGTCTCTCCACTCCCACCGCCAACCACAAGCCACAAACTCCAGCGCAGCATGAACTCAAGCACTCTCCCAACTCCACTCAACTCTCTGACTCTGGACTCCAGACTCCAGACACCAGACTCTCTCCAACGGCCCAGCCCAACTCACTTCTCGGCGTTCCAGCACGGCTCTTTATCAGATCCGGGGGTGCTCGCTCTTTTACCTTCGACCCTTCACCCCCAGTTGGCTCCGCCCCTCTCACTTTCAATTGGCCAGCTCTTTCAGAGAGTAACGCCGTTTTGATCCGATCTTGCGATATCGGTTATCTTGATCCGATAACCACAGACTCGAGCGTGGCGAAGAATGCATCCTTCACAGTGAGATCACTCGCCTCAGTCGGAGCATAAACAGAGACCAGGGAAATGACACCAAAGGAGTGACGTATCCTTCATCTCATAATATGCTCGTTGACTGGTGTTACCTCAATTATCATTGGTGTAGGCTTATTGGACACAGCTACAGCAACTCCTTGGGAATGGTAACCATCAGAGCGACCAGACCAATAGTACCTGTAACCACCCACCATTATCTCGCCGCAATCCGGTCTCCGAGCCCCAGAGAGAGCTGCAATACCGATGTCCAAACGCTTGAGCTCAGATGATAACAGAGACAGGTGATCATCCTCTCTTCGGGATAGGACATTCCAGGCACCCACCCAAAGGGACCGTCTCAGGTTAACCCAAGGTGACCGCCATCTTGTGAACGACACCTCAGCACCACTCCGACACACTCTCCCGCAATCTGACCCGGGAATGTTACCCCGTGGTTTCCCTCCTATCATCAAAGATTGGGGGTCCCGAAGGCTTTGCCCTAATCCCGTCATCCGGTGAGCTGCCCTGTGAAGGGAAGCTGCACAGGAGGTACTCCCACGGAGTGGGTTTTCAGATTTCTTTGCGTTTTTGTGTTTTGCGGAATGAAGGGTTTTACGGTGGCCGGAGTGAAAATCCTGCCACCAACCTCCAAATAAGAAGTAACCCAACTGCAGGAGGACGTCCGCAGACACAGTTGGGCACTAGATATGGATCGCCGTTGGCTCACAAGGAGCTCCTCCCCCCTTTGACAGGTTTTGTTTTTAATCCTGCTGGGTGTCCATATCCAAACACCCTCCTCACCAGAAAACCTGGTGGGGAAGATGGTTTAGTCACCGACAACCCGACCATGGAACAGGTTAGTACAGGTTTACATGATACCTGCAGCAAGTCACAGATCTAATCTGGCCTGACCTGACTGCTCCATATATATTTTATTTATGGCCTGACTGTTCTAATTTGGCCTGACTGTTATATTGGATTGGCAATTACGCTGGATCGGTAATATGCATCATGTTGGATCGGTAACATGGATTATATTAAATTGGCAACATATATCATGCTGGATCAGCAGCATGTATCATTCTGGATCAGTAACATGGATAATATTGAATTGGCAACATATATCCTGCAAGATCAGCAGCATGTAACATGCTGGATCAGTCACATGCAACATCATACGAGATCGGCAACATGCTGGATCGGTAACATGCATCATCCTCGATCGGTAACATGCATCATGCTGGATCGCTAATATGCTGGATCGGTAACATCTATCATGCTGGATCAGTAACATGCTGGATTGGGAACATTGCCTTTAAGAAAATACATGAATGTATTTTTATATTTAAGAGACGTCCTGGTTACACATTTTGACGAGTTTTGGACTATTGTATCCTGTGCATAGAACTTTTTCAACCATCCACATACATAAAAATTTGGTCATTCCTCCTTTTTTCAAAATAAATGTTCCAGCAATGGGATTGAATGTCGAATTTGGCAATTTTCTTTAAAAAAACAAATAAGTAAATAAAAAACCAATGTCACCCCAGGGTGACCAGTATCTTGCCAAAATGTGAACATGAGTGACTTATTTATTCGATTAAAGTTACTCAAAAAATAAGGATTTCGTCGACCTTGATGCTTGACATTTTTGTAACCTTGACCTTTGACCTTGACCTTTATATTTTCGTACGGTTAATGGTATCTCTCCAGGACCGTTGTACATGAAATATCAAGAGATTTTGATGAGAACTGAGGAAATAAAATTTTCATGAAAATTCCGTTTTTCCGTCATGACGTCATCAAATGACGTCATAGCGTCAAACTTTTGACAGATCTGGAAAGCACTTATCAAGCGCTTTCATATGAGGTATTACTCGATATGGTATCTAAGATCTCAAAATTTGACCTCGGGGTCAAAAACTTTCGACCTCCAACGCTAACCATGAAGGTCAAGGCCGATCGCCACCAAAAATTAAACAGCTGAGCGCCAGACCATGAAGTTTGAAGACGATCCGATCAAAATTACTCAAAAAATAAGGGTTTCGTCGACTCCCCTGATTTGCGACAGTGACCTTGACCTTTGACCTTGACCTCCAAAATTTTGTGCGCTGAAAGGGACCTCTATAGGCCTCTGATATGCGAAGTTACAAAAATTTCCAATGATAACTGTGCTCTGCAGAGTGATCGATACGTGATTACAGACCAAAAAAATAGAAATAAAAATAATAAAAAAAAACAAAAAAAAAACATACAAGCTGACTAACATATCTTGCAAAAACTTCGTTTTGGCAAGATAATAAATGAATAACAAGCAGATTGTGGTAAATATATATGTTAAACCACGATAATGCAACAGCATCATTATTACTAGTGATGCTAAAATAATTATGCAACTCATTAAGGGAGAGGTTTGTGGAATGGTGAAGGCGTAGGACAGGAGGAGGCAGTTTAGGGAGGAGGTTGGCGCATTTTCAACCATGTCACTCCTACCTCTTAGCCTCTTTCCGCCAGGGATCTTGGCTTTAATTACTGCTGCTCTGGACTCATCAGCGTGCAATTAATTTTCCACTGCGTGAAGCGTTATGCGCGGTTGCTTTCACGTCATCTTGCCAAATAAGCCCAAGGGATAGGAAACAGAGGAGAGTCTGAGGGATTTTACATATATATATATATATATATATATATATATATATATATATATATATATATATGTATATATACATGTATATTATGTATAAGTGTGTGTTTTGTAAAAAGTTCCCATCCTGATGTACAACTGAAACTCTAAAATAATGGTGAATGTGTAGATTTGGGATTTTAAAAAATATACAACAGCAAAAAAAAAGTATTGTTTGTCGAAAAAAGATGAGTTAAAGTTGTTTTCTAAAAACATTCTTTTCATTTTGGGTTGGAGGTTTTGTGAACTCCCTTCAAATTGTGCCGCTTCTTCAAAACACCCTCTTATTGCTTTGCCTTGCAATAAATTTCCTTCTTTCCCTTGGGAGAAAATGAATAATTATTTTTTAATTATTTAATCTCTTCCACCAGGTCTGAATTGTAAGTACAGTGGACCCCCCTCCCCCCCCCCACCTGGTGGAACCACACACAAGTCTGTCAATGTCGTTTAATATGAATGTTACATTATTGTTTCCTTTTGTATGCCGCTACCTGTAATGGCACAACTACTTGCTGCTTTGCTGCAAATCCCAACAGCAAAACCATTGTCAGCAATTTTTCGTGCACTCTTTTTGTCATTGACACTGTCGGCGCTTCAGCTAGTGCACGAGGTGATGCTGGAATTTTCATTGTGGGATTGCTTCACAAATGTGAACTTTCTTGTAACTTCAAAAAATATTTCGGAAGCTTCACATAAAGAAGCTCGGGTTAACCCATCTTCTAAAATTACATCTAGCACGACTTCTGCAATAGTTCACTGGAACAGCGTCAAAGGAAATCAATTTTATCATTCACTTTAGTTATTCAGTCATCTTGAACTTGTAGGCCTCACCATCAGCCATGACTTGTCCTGGGCAGAACATTTTGCAAAGCTGGCCTCCAAAGCCATTTGCAGACTGGGCATCCTCCATCATTCCATGGTTTTCCTCAAAAATCAGAACTGCTTGCAACTGACAACACCGTTGTCTGCGGCACAATGGCGTGCTGCCACCCTCTATGGGTTGGGGCCCCAGCATTATATACATCTCTCCTGGAATATGTGGATCTAAAGCTGTCAACATAATTAGCATCTCCCAGGATAAGTCTGAAGAGGAATGTCTGTTTTTTTTTTATCAGATCACAGACAAGTAGGTAGTCGCTGTTTTTTTTTCACCGCCTCTCCTCTCATATAGATCCCTCTGTTTTCAGCTCTTTTATTCTCATCAGGAACTCCAAGATGAATGTGTTCTTTGAGTAACCACCTCCATCCCCAACCCAATTAAACTTCCAAAAACCAGGCTGACTGCACACCTCCAACATTTTTGTTGTTTGCTCCTTTCATCTGTGGAACTGCCTTCCTGAGGCTGCTCAATCACTCTGTTCCCTTCAAGACTAAAGGAGGTAGTACACCACCATCTCCTGTCATCCCCCATCTTTTTTTCTTTAAAACACCTGTTGACCCTTCTTAGAGCAACCCTCATATTGATGGTTGCTGTGTTTTGTTTCCTTCCTTCCTCTCTCTTATTTTCTTATTTATTCATTCCCTGGCTTATTGCATCCAACTGTTGCCCTGATGCCCCATTGTTAGGCCATACCCTCCATCACTTTGCTTTTCCATGAGCAACGATCTTGTAAGGATTTGTGGGTCATGTGCTAATGGAAGGTGAAAAAAGAAGCATTGGGCCTTCATCTCACCATCGATGGTAATTGTGGGTAAATAATTGGTGTGATTGGTATTTCTATGGATGCAAATACTTTCCTAAATTGTTTTGAACACTTTCCTGCTCATATACCTGCTTCGAGTCCCTGTCCATATACAGTTTAAATATGGCTGGTAAGTTGGCAGTGTAAGATATGATTGAGTATCTGGCAGTTGCAAGTGAGTACACCTGACATTGTTGGGCAGTGAGCCTTCAATTTTCGGTGAAGTGGCAGGTGGAAATGGAACGATAGGATTTTCGAGGAAGTTAATAGGAGTAGGGTGTTGTTTACATACTTTATCCATTGTTTATACCTCACACTAACATAGTCTTGAAGTCTGCATTGAAGGTATGCATTATATAGGGATGCCAATGGCTTTGCTGGTTACATGATCTTCCTCATGGCCTTCGGTTAATACGCCACATATTAACCAGGAGGCATAGCTCACTGACTGCATCCTCAATCTCGGTTCCTAATGTACCAGCTGTTTATGTCCCTTTACATCAATACAGATGTCTTAGCTCTTGGAAGAGCTGAACGGCAGAAGAATAATGATAATCACGTTAGAATGACAAAGACAATGTGACTGCCAGCAAAAGAATATCAAAGATTAGATATTAACCTCGTGTTTTACATAAGGTATATCAATCCTGAAGGATCATCAAATTAACCATTCTATTTCCTTGGTCATCTACTGGAAGAGGTTCAGTCTCTTGAAGGGGCTGTCAGGATGGCCTCGAGGTATGCACACGACTCTAAGCTGTCTGGTGTGGGTTCGAATCTCGACCCAGTTATAAACTGTCATCCCGGTGTTTCACAGGCAGGGTGTTTCATCAATGTGTGTGCCGTCCCTCGGATGGACTCTAAACTGGGTGTCCTGTCTGCCAGCATTAGTTGGACAATGTTAAAGATCCCACGCTGTCCCTTGTGAAGAGTATGCAAGCTCTCGTCGGCACCCTGGACAAAATAAAAAAATCCTGCCTAAACCGGCAGAGGGTATTGCATCAGTGGCACAGCCGTACCCTCAGCA
>NC_140974.1:36796563-36824063 GCF_056783735.1 Eptatretus burgeri | reverse complement strand
TGTAAGCGCCGCACAGCTGATGATTTTGACGCAATTTCCGGTTACTTCGGCCAGGATTCGGGATCAGCGAACAAATAATGTAAATCACGATGAAAAAATATTTTTTGATGATGCGGGAGATATCTTTATTAAAATTAACTTTGGGAAAAAAATAATTGAATAAATAAATAAATAAACGATCACTTCTAGTCAAGAATAAAATAAATTAAAAGTTCCGGAAAGAGTTTCAAAATCACTCCCGGTAATGTTAAATACAAAATAAACACTTCCTGTCATGAAAGAAATCACTTTCGGAAATATAAAATTAACTTTGGGAAAAAAAAATCGAATAAATAAATAAACACTTCCGGTCATGATCTCCCGGCATGCATCATTCCCCATGACAAAAAACGGAAACAAAAAAAAAACCAGAAACAAAACAAAAACGGAAGCAAAAGGGTCATAGCCAACGACACGGATTCACAATTGCCAGGGTATTGTGTTGTTTTTGTTGTTTCCTATTCTCTCACGTGCACGCGTTAAGTACTAAACTCACTTCGTTCACTATTAATAATACTAATTATTATCATTAGACCCTTTTTGGCCATTTTTTTGCTCTATTATTTTTTTTAAACCTTTTTTTTTCTCTCAGCAACCACTTGTCCGATTGATACAAAATTTTCAAGGCAGGAGCAAATCCCCATGGAGAATATTTTAATGACAATTGTGACATCACAGGTCACATGGTATGGCAGCCTTCTTGGATTAAACGGAAAAAATTAAAACATTATACCTCTGAAACCACTGATCGGAAAAAAAATTTGAAACTTGGCAAATCTTATTCTATTCCCAACGGGGAATAAAGGATTGTAATGATGACGTCATTGGTGGAGTGGTAGACCAGCCATAAATGTTTTAATCTAAATCCTTGTTTACTAGTGAGAATCAGTGTGTATGTCCAGGCTGTAACATTTTTACCATTTGAACTTTCGTCATTAAATCTTCAAGAAACCATTATTATGAGATTGTGAGGAACACAAGTAAATGAAATGTATAATTTTTTTTTAACTGTCGTTTTCGTCAAGTTTAGTTTGAGTATGAAGCAGATGCAGATGTGCTTCACATTTTGAGATGCTTTCTAGTTTAAACTTTTGAAAAGTTTTAACGGCGAACCAAACCCCTAACCGAACCATAACACTGAGTGGCCACAATGTCTTGTCACCCATTGTAATAATCTTGACATTGCCTATTAACATATTAGCTGGCAACACTGAATGGTTATACAAGTTAAACCACATTCATTTGCAGGACTCTCTGACTTTATTACACATTTTGCAGCATATGATACAAGCCTTACGTGTGCAGTGGATCCGTTTTGTGCGCCATCATTGTCATTACAGAAAATGATTTTGCACCATGTTCTGTGGGATATTTTTTGGAGCATTAGTGGAGTGATATGTTTAAAAGCAAGTCACACTGCTTGTTTAAGGTCATCAGTGGTATTCACTCAATCTGAAAAAAAGGAAGGACGAAACAAATGAACACTCTGCACACAAAGGCCACGTCACAATTTTTACAAGGGGTGACGAGACATAATGGCAACCCTGTACAGGTTAAAACGAGAATGGCACATAGCGCATACCTCCACCAGGCTGAACAATTTACATTCTGTATCCCACTGATAGGTTAGTCCTGGATCCGGGCCTTAACCAAAATTTAATTGGCTTGTTATTATCACCTCACCAACTCATTAACCTAGTTCTGTCATAATCCGTCCACAACCTTTTGAGATATCATGCTATTTGTATATTGTTTTTGGCCCAATCTCTCAATGGTGAAGAATCACTTTAAAAGATTTAAAAATTCTCGAATTCAGATCTTCACCAAAAGCTAATCAAATTCCTCCTCATCACACATCCAACCTGCCCACCAAGGTTCGTCTGAATTCGTCCACCGGTTTTTGAGATATCCTGATCACAGGCAAACAAACAAACCAGAAAAAGATATCGCGTAGAGCAGGGTAATTGCAAAATCCACCGCCCCTCTTCAAAGATTGCCATGGATACATCAAACTGTCCATTTCATTAAGATTAAAATTCACAATCTTAATCAACGTTCAGGTCAATCGGATGAAAATTGATTATTTTTCAGATTGAAATTGATGATTTTAGAAGTTTGACCTTGAGTTGACCTTTTGACCTCAAAAGTAGTTGGTTTCCATATTCAGGTGAGGCACGATGCAATTGCTGCTTAATTTTCTGGTTAATCGGATGAAAATTGATGCTTTTAGAAATTTGACCTCAAAATGACCTTTAACCTCGAAACCCTCACTATCCGAAGATGGAGACCAACTTCTATCCTCTCGTCTGAATTCTCTCTTCCTCATATGTGGTGACGTCAATTGTCATCATTCCAGTTGGCTGTGTGTGGATACCTCTCTCACTTGCCATAGCACTTCAGCAAAAGACTTCTGCGACTCATTGGGACTGACTCAATCAGTCAACTCAGCTGGATCTCGACCAACGGTACTCCACCTCTTCTGGATCTGATTTTGACAAATTTCCCTGAAAATATCCCCTGTTCTTCCGATGCACCAATTGGTTCTTCTGAACATGTGCTTGCCAAAGTGGACATGTCTCTGGCAGTTATTAGAGAACCACCTCAGCACCATCGAGTCTGGCATTTCACTCAGGCTGACTGGCAGGGTCTCCAAGCAGCCATCAAACTTCGAGACTGGTCTCGCATCGCTACTTTCTCAAACATCAACTCGTCCTGGGGATTCTTTCAAAGAAACTTGCTCTCCCTCATGCACAGATTTATCCCTTCTCGTCTTCAGTTGTCCTACACTTCCTCCCGCTCTTGGTTCACTGAAGCTTGTGGTGAGGCAGTTGTCCTGAAACAACTTGCCTTTGCCTCATGGTGAGCAAGCCCAACTGAGGGTAATCTCAGTTCCTTTCCTAAAGCTCAGACCAAGTGTTTGTCTACCCCGAGGAGAGCCAGAAACAACATCTTTTTAAACTCAAGTCTGAACTCTCAAACCTCTCTCCCTCCTCCAAATCCTGATGGCGTCTAATCAAATCTGTTTCTGGTGTATGTTCCCCCTCCATCCCCTCCCTTACCTCAAATGGCCGCACTGCTGATACCGCATGTAAAAAGGCTGAATGCCTAAACTCGGTGTTTGCATCAAAATCTTGTGTCTGAAACCCATCAATTTTTGTACCCACCTTACCTAGTCACTCCCAACTGTCCCTGGACTCTGTGTCCTTTTCTTCTGACAAAGTGGAGAGCTTGCTGTCAAACCTCGACTCAGATTTGCAACTGGTCCAGACGGCATCAGCCCACATGACCTAAAAACCTGCTCCTCTGCTCTTGCTCACCCTCTCTCTGTTCTATTCACCCTCTCATTTGCTCAAGGTCATCTGCCATCTGCTTGGAAATCAGCAAACATTACTGCCCTGCATAAAAAGGTGCAAAAACAGATCCCTGCAACTACAGACCAATCAGCCTTCTCCCAATCATCAGCAAGGTTATGGAATCCATCATCGATTCCGACATTAAATCCTTCCTCTTCTCCAAAGGCCTGATTTCCGATCATCAATTTGGTTTCAGACCAGCTCACTCTACCTTGGATATTCTGCTTCTGCTCTCCCAACAAGGAATGGAGGTACTCAATGCCAGACATTAAATCAGAGCCATATCCCGAGACATATGACATTTGACATGGTCTGGCACCCTGTCCTGCTCTGCTCAAGAAACTCTCTTCCTATGGTATCCAACACCATCTCCACTCATGGCTCACAGACTTCATCTCCTGTCACAGCAAATGTGTGGCCCTAAATGGAGTTCTTTCATCCCCTCTTCCTGTCCAGGCTGGAGTTACGCAAGGTAGCTTTCTGGGCCCTGTTCTTTTTCTGGTTTTCACCAATGATCTCTCCGACTCTCTGGGAAATCCTCTTTATCTCTTTGCTGATGATTCCACCCTCTGCCGTACCATCTGTCATCCCTCAGACCAGCAAGCAGCAGCTTCTTCTCTCTCTGCAGATCTGGATAAAATAAAAAACTGCTCCAACATGTGGAACATGTCTTTCAACCCTGACAAATCTCACACTCTCACTATGCCTCAACAAAAGGACCGTTTAGAACCACCCCCCCTACATTCTCAACAATCCTCTGGAAGAAGTTCTTTAATTCAAGCTTCTGGGTCTCACTCTCTGCCATGATCTTTCCTGGTAAAGCCACATTTCCAATTTGGCCTCCAAGGCCAGTCGCCGACTGGGAATCCTCCATCATCCAAAGTCCTTCCTTGGCCTAGCTGAGCTCCTGGTCACATACAAAGCTTTTGTCTGCAGCCTGATTGAGTATCTCCCCTCTGGGCTGGTGCTCCTGCCTCTCACGTTTCTAGGCTTCCCGCTGCAGAAAACAAGGAATTTAAGATCATTGATATCTCCCGCGGTGAGGCTGAGTCATTGGGTCTCTCACTCAATCACCGCAGGTTGGTCAGTGGTCTTTGTCTTCTACCGTCTCCTCTCCGGTCTCGCCCCCCTCCCCCTGCTCTGTTTGTGATAGAGCAGGGGTGTTTGCATCAAAATCTTGTGTCTGAAACCCATCACTTTTTGTACCCACCTTACCCAGTCACACCCAACTGTCCCTGCACTCGGTGTCCTTTTCTTCTGACAAAGTGGAGAGGCCACGTGCCCCCACCCATATTGCCTTGCCCCCACCCATATTGCCCTGCCCCCCACCCATATTTCTGCAGGGCGCTCAAGGTCCACCAGCAACTCCCTTCTGGTAAAACTACCAAAATCACGAATCACATTCACTCTTTCATTCCTCTTTTTTCCTGCCTTTGGAATAAACTCTCACACTCCCTTCAATCCCATTCTTCCTTCCAGGCCTTCAAAACAGCTGTTCACCACCACCTCTTATCTTCTCCCATCCAAAACCTCAGTCTTTTCTACCCCCGTTAATCCTCCCTAAACCCACCTCCTTCAATTCCCTGCTTTCCTTCCTGAAAGTTCCTGTCATGTCCATATTGTAATGGCCCCATGTTCTCCACCCCATCCCTCTCCCTTCCACAGATCTCCTGATGTCTCTGTTCCCCACTGTTTTGTCCTTCCCTTTCCCACCCATCTTGTCTCCTGTCCCCCCCTTTGTGCGTTGTCTGTTCACTCTCATATGAGCTTAGACAATGGTATACAAAAAAAATCGATAGGCTTTGTAGTTGAAACTACCTCTACAACATAATACGTGGTTGGTTCAAAATAAAGATAGAACAGAAAAACGGCTATCTTAAAGGGTCGCAGCCCGAATGAATGACATTTATTCCCACTAAACAATGGGTTTGGGCTAACTACACATATACTTACAGAGATATCTCACCTATGGGACCTGAATGGTGGTTTACGAATTTCCTCAACCACAACAATATATTACAAGTGTCTTTAAATTTGCCATCTTGATGTCATAAGCATACAATTCATCAATGATCGAGACACCTTTATGTCTCAAATCTTTCAGCCCAAGACCCTATCGTGTAAAACATATTAGTTGCATACGCTTTGGTTACGAACCTTGAGCAATATTAAAAGCAATAATTGTCCAATCCAGAAGAGTCGTGCTATTCAATGCCTTTATCCAATTCAGTTAAAGGTATCAAACTCTGATATCCAATGGCTTTGAACTAGTCGGCTTTCAGGGGCATTGGTTTTCCCTTTTAGAACAAATGAAATAAAAACCTCGCAAAAAGGTACCTTTTTCCTTGAACAGACCACAAAGTGGCAACACAAATACGTGTGGAAATGTTTCCACACGAACGAGAATATTACAGTGTAATAGCAATACTTTGCTGAAGATAGGCATTTATTATGAAAATTTATAATAATTGGAACCATGCCAGGCTGCTTTGCCGGCGTAATTAATTTCACTGTAACAGTTGATACCCAGTCTTTAACCCCCTACGCCATGGACTCCATCCCACTGAGAAATCCTCCCTGTTTGTTACTCCCTACGGTCCGAAAGTCATGTTTTTCCTCTTTTGATTCCCCCTCCGTCTCTCAATCCTTCCTTTTTGTATCCCCAATGCTCGCACATTCACCTGTGATTCATTCACAGCATTCCCCAAAACTAATGCCTCGTTCAACACACAAACTCCTTCACTGGTCTCCTCAGGTTTTTAAATGAAGCCTTGCCAATATGTCATTCATCCAAACTGCCCTTGCACCATATCTACTGCTCTCCCTTTCATGACATTTTAATGTCATTTTAAAATGCATTTTCCACTTTCGCTACAACATTCTGTACTGAACTCATGCATAAAACACACACACACACACACACACACACACACACACACACACACACACACACACACACACACACACACACACACACACACACACACACACAGTCAGATTTGAACAAATATTTGTTGTTTAACTTTTACTGAATACTTTTGAATAGGATTCACAACCATTACTCTACGAAGGGATGTGTTGGTAATTGGACAGGGTTGTGGAGATTTGTGTTGTGCTTTAAGAGCAAGCCAGGTGGGAGTTTTTTAATCCTTTAGAATTGTCTGTATTTCTTCATAAATTTGATCGAAAATGTGATCAGGTCTTCATCTAAGCCCAACTAATAGATAAAGAGAACCTGTTTAAACAAATAGCACACAAATAAAGCCACTTTTCTCTTTTATTTATTGATCAAAATGATCCAACATCGAATTTCGTTGTCGGAAAAAAGTATGTGAACTTGTAAATACTTGTAAAATTATTAGTTTCTCATTTGATTTTTGTCAACCCATTGTTCAATTTTAGAGACAATTGTATTTTTGTTTAAACACAATGACACCCATTAGACGCCATCATTTTGGCTGCTGGTTGCATCATTTTCTGTGGTGCAGCTGTGCCACTAATGCAGTGTCCTCTGTTTCCAGGACACTGGTACTCATTTTACAAACCTCAGAATGATGACCTCAGAAGGATCAACCCCACCTTGTGTTAATTCACCAGCAACAGGAGCTTAAACTCAAGATCCCCAAGATATTAAGCCAACCATGTCAACCACTAAGCCAACACCAGGCTTCACTCATTAGATGACATTATATATATATATATATATATATATATATATATATATATATATATATATATATATATATATATATATATATATATATATATATATGGAATAGAATCATCGACTGTTCAGAGCCGTAATATCAAAACATAATCGACATTGCATGAAAAAATGGTCAATGCTTGCTGGAACATAACACACTGTGCAAGGACCTGATGGATGACAACCAATGTGGAAAAGATGGTACTTTTTGCTGCATTGTCCCAAATGCAATTGATTCGTGAGAACCACCCCTTTCCTTTCCGAGTCAGCAGGGGGCGCATGCGATACCACAAGAAAAGGATAGTCAAGAAAGGGCCTGGAGATGCACCAAACTGGGGTTGCACATCACCCAAAACGAACACCAAACTGACAGGACAGCTATGCTTGTTGTTTATTCAAGTGAGGAACAATAAATTAAATTGAGCGAGATTGGAAAGACACAGTTTAATATCTGTCGCAACAGGTTGTCCATGATCCCAGAATTCCGGTGTAAAACAAGTTTCACTTCCTTTCAAAACAATTCATATTATTAAAACGAGTAATACCTGTTCGACATTCATTAAGGGAATTAAATATGATGTCAATACCTCCTCCCTCTGGCAGGGGTCAGTGGTTGAACCGTTTGCACTGTTTTGTGTGTGCAGGTGAAAATAACAAGTCACCTCCCATCCTCACAGGGTGTTGAGGGTGTTGAGGGGTGGGAAAGGGGGGGGGAGAGAGAGCATTTCTTTTTTTAGTGCCCACGACTTTAGTACCCCAAGCATGTCTGCAAAATGTTGTGGAGATTGGCCAATCTGTTTTTTCCATTCGATAAAGTACATACATACATACATACATATTACAAATAGTGGGCTCGAGGATGCACAGGGGGTCAGATCTTTACTGAGATGATGATCAATTTAGTGACAGATTGTCATCAGAGACTACGCCATCCACCGGGAAAGCTGAACAGATTTTTCTTTCGTTTGTGACGTACAGAACCTCTTACAAGACCTATCGTTTATGGTAATTTCCCAGTTTAAAAAGGACTGGGGCCGAGCATGAACCCCAGGGAAATGCACTGCAATTTTAACCCTTCTAATGAGGCCTGCACCAAATTTCCAATGGTCGTGAGTTCAACTGGTGCCATGGTTATAATTGCCAAATCATGAAATGCATACCAGGCCAACATGCCAGTGGTAAGAAACAGGATTAATAATAAATAAAAGACAGAAACTAGGGAAAGGGAGAACAATAAAAGCCACACACGTTGATAGTCACTGGAGGACAATCCAGAACTGCAGGGCCTGCCGGTGTTTCCATTTCCTCAATGCTGATCACAGGCTTGTTGTAGCAACTCTGAGGTTGCAGATTAAATCCGGTAGAATGGTGCAATCCCAGCCTCGGCTAGATCTTGGCAAACTCAAAGATGAGAGGGTAGCTGAGGAGTTTGTGAACAGCATGAATGAGGATTTGGGGGTGTGGGTACTTTGGGGAATCCTGATGAGTTGTGGAATGCCTTCAAGACTACCATGCTTGATGATGCCGGTGGATGTGTTGGAACTTAACTCGCCGTAGGCTGAAGAAGAATTTTGTTTCTCAAGGGTCACTGGATACCATAGACCAGAGTTGAAGAGCCAGGCATATTGGCAAAGCTGGGCTGTACAGGGAGTCGAGGCATAAAACTGCACGTGCACAGAGGGTGGACAGGGATGCCTGCATGTGAGACATGTGAGGGGGATAGAGCATCAACTGTGTCCAAATGATTCTTGTGCTGCTTACAGGGGAATTCATGCATTGCATTCTTCCAAGCCCATCCCTCGGTGTACTGCAGTTAGAGCGGAAGGTGGTGGGCTATTGACAGAGGAGTCCGAAGTGAAGGCCGGGTGGGCTGGCTACTTTGAATGGCTGTACCAGGCTGACCCACCAGCCGTTGAGTTGGATATCAGGGGTGTTACTATCCCTACTGTTGCCCATCCAATCAAATGTGATCCACCTTCATTTGTGAAAATGCGGGCTGCGGTGATCCGGTTGAAATGGGGCGAAGCTCCTGGGATCTGCGGCATCCATAGTGAACTTCTCAAGGCTGGTGGAAATGCTGTACTCAAGTTGTTGAATGCAGTTCTGTGCTCTGTTTGGAACACAGACATCATCCCAACTGACTAGAAGAGGGGCCGTGATGTCCCTCTCTGGAAAGGGAAGGGTGATTGGCAGGAGTGCAATAACTACCGAGGGGTGACGCTGCTCTCAGTGTCAGGCAAGATTTTTGCTCGGACAATTATTGATAGGGTTCGCCACCATCCGCTTGAGCAACAGCACCCAGAGCACTCAGGCTTTACAACAATCAGGTCAACAATTGACCGCATCCTTGCTCCTTGGGTCCTCAACGGACGCAGAGGAGAGTTTCGCAGGGGCTGCTTGCAGCCAATGTTGATCTCTGTAAAGCATTTGATTCAGTGAATCAGGATGCCCTCGGAGGCTTCTTGGTTTTCGTGGGGTACCACCAAAACTGATCAATATGATGTCTGAACTCTACTCTGGAACTGAGCGTGCTGTGAGATGGTACCATCTCTGACTTATTTCCAGTTGTTACTGATGTTTGTCAGGGGTGTGTATTGGCCCCAACACTTTTCAGTGCTTGTATGGACTGGATTTTGGGGAGGATGTCAGACATTCTTTTGGGTGTGCTCGAGGTGCTGAATGAGGAGTTGGAGTCGCTGGGATTACGGTTTTCCTGGGTCAAAACGAAGATCCAGTCTTTCAATGACATCTTGTATGCTGCTATCTTGCCTGTTTGTGGTGAGGATGTTGAGGTCACAGAGAAATTAACTCACCTTGGCAGTGATAATAGTCTCCACTAGCTGTGAGGCAGAGGTCAATGGATGCCTGGGTCGGGCCTGAAGAGTCATGGATTCACTGGATCATGAGATGTGGCACTGATGGTACTTGTACAGGAGGATGAAAGTCCGAGTCTTCAGGTCCTTCGTGCTTCCAGTCTTGCTGTATGGATGTGAGACTTGGACTCTGACCAGGGAGCTAAGATGGAAGCTTAACCCCTTGGCACCAGTTCTCTTCACAGAATCCTTGGCTATTGCTGGTCAGACGTTGTGTCCAGCGAAAGGTTCCTGAGAGAGACTGAAATTAGATTTGTCGCCTGTTTGTCCATCAGCATCAGCTATATGGACATGTGGCTCCTTTTCCTGACGCTGATCCTGCTCACCAGATTTTTCTCAGAAAGGGAGCCTCGTGAGTGGAGGAGGCCAATGGGCTGATCACGTGCCTCATGGTTGCAGCAGGTTGATTGGCATCTCAAGGAGATGGGGATGGGCCAGACAACTGCCTGAGGGATGGCCAGACGGAGGCTCCTGGAGTTATGTTGGAAAGTGGACGCAGTGAAGCGCTGCTTCGGCACATGCTCGTCAGTGAGCATGTTACGGCACAATATTTTGATGAGATACTTCAATTCGTCAGTGAGAGTAAATTGAGGAAAATTGCATCATATACAATAATGTATGAAATCGCTCCAAGCGACTAATTTGAAAACTATCGCACTTACAAAAGCAATATATACAGTGATTCATACGTATGATGAACAGGCATTCAATAATACTGGTGATGAAAGAGAGAAAAAAAAACTTTATGATTAAGAAATCGTTGTGGCCTGTTCCAGGTCGAGGAATAGTTGAGCAGGTCAAAAAACATGGTGGCTTCAGACCCCAGCGAGGTTACCTAAGATACGCCTTAAAACTCCATATACAACAGTGACTGATGACATGCCTGAAAATATTTAAACAAGGCCGTTAATTATCCTCAAAACGGGTGTTTCAATTTACCCAAACACTCAATTTTCACTCATGTACTTCCTTGGAGTTACCTTGGTACTCTTCCTGTCACAAGTTTTAGAACACCCTCATTTTTCCAGTTTTTACTGAAATTAAAGCATAGAACAAACAAACAATTGCAGATACAAAATAAATCATGGAATCGTTTTGTTGAACAAATTTAATCGAGATTTTTGACTCATCAAAGTAGCCACCTTTTGCAGATATAACAACTGAACATCCTCGTGGCATTCTTTCTGCAATGGAAATCAAATATTGTTCGGAAAGTTCTTCCCAACACTGTTGCAGAAGTTCCCACAAATGTGTTGCACCCGTAGCTTGCTTTTCTTTCACCCTTTTGTCCAGTTCATCCCAAACCAGCTGAATGGGGTTTAAGTCTGGAGACTGTGCTGGCCATTCCATGATTTGACGCCCACCGTCTTGTTCTTTTCTTCTAAGGTAGTTCTGACATTGCCTGGAGGTATGTTTTGGGTCGTTATCTTGCTGTCGGATGAATCCCTGACCAAGTAGGTGTAGACCAGAGGGTATTGCATGGCGCTGCAAAATGCTGTGGTAGTCCTTTTGGTTCAGGGTGTCAGTCACTCAGTGCCGACTCTGGATCCAGCAAAAGAGCCCCAGATCATCACGCTTCCTCCTCCATGTTTGACAGTTGGCGTCACACACTGAGGAACCATCCTTTCGCCTACTCGATGGTGTACAAAACCCCTGCGTGATGAACAGAAGATTTCAAATTTTGATTCATCGGTCCACAAGACCTTCTTCCAGTTTTCATTCGTCCACTGGCGGTACTTCATGGCCAAGGCAAGCCTCTTTTTCTTATTTTTCCATCTTAGCAATGGCTTTCTTACTGCCACTCGACCTGTCAAACCTGCAGCTCGAAGTCTTCTCTTCACAGTTGGAACTGAGACTTCCTTACTTCGACCAGTGTTAAGCTGTGCTTGAAGCTGCTGTCCTGTGAGCCACCTATCCCGCAAGCTGTTGACTCTCAGAAACTTGTCTTCTGATTGTGTTGTAGCTTTGGGTCTGCCAGACCTCTTCCTGTCAGAGTTTCCTCCAGTTTCCAAGTGCCTTTTGATGGTGTTGGAAACTGTACTCACTGATACTTTGGCTGCTTTGCAATTTCTCGAAAAGAAAGACCTGCACTTTTAAGGGTTATCATGGTCTGTCTGTCTTTCTTTGTTTATTGTCTTTTTCTTGCCATTATGAAAGCAATATACCACTTCCTGCAGTGCAATATTGTCCAAATAATGCTTTAGAGGGTGTAGCAACACAATCTGTTCCAACACTGCTTTTATACAGACAGAGGGTTTGTAACTAATCAACAAAAGTTGGGACACCTGTAGGAATTGTTTGCATCAACTTTCAAGGCTTAATTTACTTCCATTGCTGCAGAACAGCTGCAGTTGCTAATCCATTACTTGTTCCCTGAAAAGGGCCTTTTTTAACAACTCTGAAATTTACATTATTTTTCAGTTTTTGGTAATCTAAACTTTTCTTTAACCTTTGGCTGTTTGCAGCTTAGCTTTGTACCATTTTAGATTATTCACTGGACTTGAACTGCTTAAATTTCAGTAAAAACTGAAGAATGGGGATGTTCTAAAACTTTTGACCGGTTGAGTGTGCATGCAAAGTTTCAGGTTGCTAGGTTTTATGGTTTTGGAATTATGGAGGACACACACACACACACACACACACACACACACACACACACACACACACACACACACACACACACACACACACACACACACACACACACACACACACACACACAGCCATTTTTAGTATAGATAATCGTGATGGATCAACCAACCTCGGGCCAAGTCAATAGGTTCACTTTTCATTTACTCGGTGACATGATCAGAGAGTGTGTTTGCACTCTCCATGTCGGGATAGCACAGAAAAAAAAAAACGTCGGTCCCACCTGCTATATACAAAAGTGAAGTTGGAGTACTATCTCAAAAAAGTTGCTTAAGCTACATATGAGAGCCTATTTGGTCTGTTTATCTGATTGTCGAGGCAGGAATCACTTTTCAGTACTCCAGACAATGGCAAAAGCAAAACAAAAGCAAACAAGAAGGTATATACAAAATTGTGCTACCACATGGAAAACAGCATCCTGGTTGCCATGGCAACCACTTTAGATGATGAACGTATGTCAAGACACACCGTCTGCACAGTCTGTTCCGATGTACCAAATCTGAAACGTGAAAGTTGAAAACTTTGGGAGTTAGAGTGCGGACACGGACGGACGGACGGACGGACAGACAGACAGACAGACAGACAGAGACGGACGACCGGTATCACATAATATGCCCCGATGTGTATATATATATATATATATATATATATATATATATACATATATATATACATATACATATACATATATACATATACATATATATATATATATATATATATATATACATATATATATACATATACATATACATATATACATATACATATATACCTATACATAGAGCCTGGTGTTGGCGCAGTGGTTAGGGCAACAGCTTGGGATCCAAAAGGTCCTGAGTTCAAGTCCTGTTGGGCAACTGAATTAATACACCAGGGGGTTGACTCAGCCTGTCATCCTTCCGAGGTCGGCGAAATGAGTACCAGTATACTGGGCCGGTGTATACCCCAGTTAAAATAGGTGTACCATATCCCTGTGTCGTAAGAGGCGACGAGGGTTGCGTCAGGAAGGGCATCCGGCGTAAAACATGTGCCAAATCACTATGCGGATCATACGGATGATCCGCTGTGGCGACCCCTAACGGGAGCAGCCGAAAGAAGAAGAAGAAGAAGATATATACCTATACATATATATACCTATACATATATATACCTATACATATATATACCTATACATATATATACCTATACATATATATACCTATACATATATATACCTATATATATATATACCTATACATATATATACACCTATATATACACCTATATATATATATATATATATATATATATATATATATATATATATATATATATATATATATATATATATATATCTATATATATATATTGTTGCGGATTTCGCGCCCGCCGGCGTGCGAACGGCCACGTAACTCGAATCGCGGCACGTCGCCCACCGGACGGACAATCCAGTCGTGACCCTCTCGGACTAACGCCGGGAACCAGTCACGGGTGGACCTTTTGGTCTCACCGCGATCGAGCCAATCAGCCCCCGCGTGGGATAGGGTTGCTCGCCAAATTCGACCTACCTAAGTACCCACGCGGAGGGTAGACCGGGCGATCGCACCTCGCCGCAGGTCGACTTCGGACACGGGCCACTTAAGCGACCCGTTCCGTACTATCAGAATAACCGAGCGGTGTTATCGTCGACCTCGACGGTTCGATTAATTATCGGGCGTACTCAGCCCACTTCCAACCCTTTACGTGAAGCAAGATGAGGGTTCAATGGGGGAAAAGACGAAGCGAAGCGGGAGAACAGTTCAACAATAAAGCACATTTATTCGCGGCACACGGGAAGCACACAAATACAATTCCACCAAAAGCACACAGAAAAAAGAAAACACAATTCCATTTACACAAAAAGCAAATATAAAAGTGAAAACACAGTGCAGAGCTAATACCGACTACCGAGCACACGGCAACACTTATACAATTCTACTTCACAGACGGCGCCGACAACACATACCCAAAACCAAGGAAAAGAAATCCCTCAAGAATGAGGCGGGCCTGAGGCCGAGACCGGGTCGCGCCTACCCGTCTGGTGATGAGACGCGGAGCGGCGATGGCGCCTCACTCCGCGGGCCTCGCGGACAGTGCCTGGCAGGGGGTGGGAAAAGGGGCCCCCTTGGTCGCACTATCTCAGCGCGGGGGGAAACAGGAGGGGGTTGCTGATGCTCGGGGTATAGAGGATCTTTATTATCCCTGGTGTGCGTCTCCACCTCGGCCAGGTCGCGCTGCCGGCCTTCCTCGGGCGTGCAGCTCCCGGCACCGTCACGAGCACCCCCTCGTCTGCCTTCGCCGCTGCCGCCTCTCCGCCTCTGGACTCTCCACCCTGGACTCTTCTCTGGGCTCTCCTCGTTCGACTCTCTTCAGCTTCTCCAGCTACTGCAGGCTTCGGGCTCCAGACTTCCACACTCGACTCTCCACCCTCCGACTCCTTCTCGTTCTGCTGACTGACGAACACCGTCCTTTTATCCCCCCGTAGCTTCGCCTTTGACCCCCTCCCTTTGACCTTTCACCCCGCTCCCCATTGGCCCGAGAAAAAGTGGGCGTGAAGGCTTTTTGATCCACAAATTTGCATATATCGATCGTTCTGGAGGCGGGGCCAAATCGCCCCTCGCTCACCGATTGGACGGCAAAAAGTGGGCGTGTGTCGTTTTTGATCCGTTTTTGAAGCACAAAATCCGTGATTTTGTACACGCTGTTCAACGTTGTTCAACACGTTCAACGTGTTCAACGTTGATCGTGCAGGGTCAGGAAGGGCATCCGGCGTAAAACATGTGCCAAATCACGATGCGGATCATACGGATGATCTGCTGTGGCGACCCCTAACGGGAGCAGCCGAAGGAAGAAGAAGATATACATATATACATACATATATACATACATATATACATACATACATACATACATATATACATATATATATACATATATATATACATATATATATATATATATATATTTACATACATATAGATATATACATATATGACCGTTTTTACAGCCATTTTTCCCTGCTGTGCAGGGGTTGGCTTTTTCTTGAGGCAATGTTTTATGGCCGGATGCCCTTCCTGACGCCAACCCTGGTCGCCTCTTACGACACACAGGGATATGGTACACCTATTCTAACCGGGGCATACACCGGGACCAGTATACTGGTACTCATTTCGCCGACCTCGGAAGGATAACAGGCTGAGTCAACCCCCTGGTGTTAATTCAGCAGCCAACGGGACTTGAACTCAGGACCCTGGGATCCCAAGCCACCACCCTCACCACTAAGCCAACACCAGGCTAGATATATACATATATATATATATATATATATATATATATATATATATATATATATATATATATATATATATATATATATAGATATCTACATATATATAGATATCTACATATATATAGATATCTACATATATAGATATATATATATATATATATATATATATATATATATATATATATATATATATATATATATATATATACATATAGATATATACATATATATATATATATACATATATATATATACATATAGATATATACATATATATATATACATACATATATATATACATATATATACATATAGATATATACATATATATACATACATATATATATATACATATATATATATATATATATATACATACATATATATACATACATATATATACACACATATATATATATATATATATATATATATATATATATATATATATATATATATATATACATATATATATATATATATATACATATATACATATATATATATATACATACATATATATATATACATATATACATACATACATACATATATATATATATATATATATATATATATATATATATATATATATATATATATATATATATATATCGGGCGTATAAAAACCGAGAACAGTTAAAACCAACAAATCTTCTCTTCATTCATCATAATAATAAATATCTTCGGACGGCATATTTCCAAGCTGCCTCTCTCAATGGCAATGACTTGAGTACCATCCGACAGAGTTTTCCATCCATCCATTAGGACCATACTCTGTGCAGAGCGTTGGTGCTGCCGAAGCAGTCTCCTTGGCTATTGGGAACAATCCTGGATGGGTCGCCACTCCGACACAGTATACCAGCATGCTGGCACTCATTTTGCCGACCTCGGAAGGATGACAGGCAGAGTCAACCCCACCTGGTGTTAATTCAACAGCTGAGCGGGATTTGAACTCAGGACCCAAGGATCCCAAGCCCACTACCTTAACCATTAAGCCAACACCAGGCATCATAAGGGCAATAAGCCAACACATATAGAGTTTTCCTTGGTGCAATATCCTGTGCTATCGTAATTTTAATAACTTGAATGGATTCCACGAAATGTACGCTAAACTGCATTCCTTTGCAATGTAATGAGAAGGCAACAGAGGGGTGGGTGGGACTACAACTGTCAATCAGCCTGATGGGGGCAGGGCCGCTTGACATATTTTCCCCAGGACCAATCAGACCAATACTGATGTGGTTAATGGTGGAATATTATCAGGGTTGTGTGTCAACAAAGTACGTACCATGAAATACTCTTGGCCAAACACTTTAGAACCAGAAATTACTGTTACATCAATTTAGTCACTAAATTATCTTCTGCAAACATTGTATTACACTTTAAATTCCCCTTCTGTACCCACGTGCTATATAAGAATAAATCATTCCGTGCTATAACAATGAAATTGTCGAGCATGTGAACACATGTCTACAAAAATTAAAGAGACAAAAAATAAAAACTTTTTTTTTAAACGTCAAAGGATGTAGGATGTTCCTCCAAAAAATATGTAAACTAGAACGGGCACTCGGTAGAGCGCATACCTTCGCCGCCGCAACTTTTTTCCAGGCACATTTGAAAAACGTCATTTTAAAACGTCCATGACGTCACAACCGTCAGTCCGATTGACTTCAAATTTGGTGTGTAACCTCCTTGAAGGCAGTCCAACAAAATGGAATGATAAACACTGAAAAATTAAAAAGTTGAAAAATGACGTCATCTTTTGACGTCATTTTGATGCACTTCCGGGGAAGTCACGTCCAATCAGGGACTACCGTTCTGAAAGCTCGTAGTTCACTGAACGTTTTAACGTTGGTTTCATGTCAATAGCTCTATTAGATCTGAAGCTATGCCTACAAGTATATTTTGACCTTGAGTGTGACCTTGACCTTGACTACAGAGTTAATTGGCAAAACCTGTCCATCAATAAACAGATATTTTGGGACTGATCCTTATGCCTGGATTTGGGAGACTTTGCTTTATAAATTATATAGATATTTGAATGTAAAATATCAGGACATTTTAGCCATAATTGAAAAACGTCATGTTCAAACGTTAATGACGTCATAACGGTCAGTACAATCGAAATCAAATTTGGTGTGTGACGTCTTTATGGTAAGTCCTACAAAACGCTATGATCAAAACTGATGAGATCGAAAATTGAAAATTTACGTCATCTTGTGACGTCATTTAGACGCACTTCCGATGACGTTACGTCAAATCCGACACTACATATCCGAAAGGTATCTCGTCATGGAACAATTTGGCGGTAGTTGCATGTCGATAGCTGTAAAATGAAGGAAGTTATGCTCAAAAGAGTGTTTTTGACCTTTTCATGACCTTGACCTTGACCTTTGACCCGATCGCTCTCAAAATCTAATCAAATCGTCCTTGGATGCTCACGAATCATCCCACCAAATTTCATGCAATTCGGTTTAATACTTTCTGAGTTATGCGAATAACAAACAAACACACATATTCACAAATAAATAAATACACAGCTGCCAAAGCATAACCTTTCGCAGAATGTGAAGGTAACAAGGCAGAGATGTTCAAAAGAAATGATCATGTGAAACCATCCCTACATCTTTGTTTGAATAATGGTTGTCCCTAGCAAAGACACGATCTGTGTGCATGTGTATGATGTACAGTGTGTGTGTGTGTGTGTGTGTCTGTGTGTGTGTGTGTGTGTGTGTGTGTGTGTGTGTGTGTGTGTGTGTGTGTGTGTGTGTGTGTGTGTGTGTGTGTGTGTGTGTGTGTGTGTGTGTGTGTGTGTGTGTGTGTGTGTGTGTGTGTGTGTGTGTGTGTGTGTTCGATAGAACTTTCTCTTTTCCTGAGACAACTGTTTTACCTATGCAACAGTTTAGCCAGAAGAGCCTTAAAATTTTCTTTTCTTTTAATGTACATGAGCTTATGTAGACATATACATAGGCAGGAATATACAAAAAACAACACACACACACACACACACACACACACACACACACACACACACACACACACACACACACACACACACACACACACACACACACACACACACACACACACACACACACACACACACACACTTTAATTATTCTTCTTCTTCTCAAACTCACGCACACACACACTCCAACCCTCCCACCCCCTTCCAGCCTTGCGGGCCGTGTCCCTAAATTAATTTGGCGACGACAAGCAGTGCAACGCGTCCCGTGCCATCTGCTTGCAGCGTTATCGCGCCGCGCAGTCTCTCGCGTCCTCAATCAATTTGAAACTGCGACCTGCCGCGCCGGGCCCTGGGACTGGGATGCTCGTCGGCAAAAAGAAGCTTTTTTAATTGCCGCCACGATCCGTGCTCTCAGCTGACGTTCCCACACGTGCCTAATGCCAGGCCAAAAAGCCCCCCTCCCCACCCCTCGTGGTCATTTGTACAAGCTTAGCTCTTTGGTGGCATGAACACAGCGACCACGTGACCATTTTGATGCACCATCGTTGTCACGAAGTGTTTGTGAATGCAACCAATTGGCTGCACTGCCTTTCTGTCCGAAAAACCCACACCCGATGTCATAACTTCCATTGTCATAGTATGGTCATAAAATTGTTGTCAAGTAAAACAAAGAAAGAACAAAAGTTCTGAATTTTACTACTGGTCTGCAGTGCCCATTTTAAATGTGATCCCAATTATATCCTTTAGCATTCCAAAGCACGCTTTACGGTCCTGTCATAATTAAACGAACAGTCCTAACTCATTAGACAACAGCAAGATATGTAATTATATTCACGTTTTAAAGTTTTACACGTTAAAGGAATAAAATATAAAGTAGTCTTTGGTATTTCCTGCATGAGCTTGAACTTATAATTAGGCTCAACAAGCCCTGGTCCACACTGCAGGTTTAAATTTATTTTTTTTAGTGTTTCTTGTCTTCTCAGAGAGGTAGGGATTCAAGCAATCGTCTTCTGGCAGATGAACCTGAATATGAAGACGAGAGAATTGGACGACATCATTTTCAGGTAACAATTACACACAGGTAGTGTCGTGTGATGGATCTGAGCAGCAATTTGAGACGTCAGCAAGAAAAACTCATTGCAGGATTCACAAACTTAGAGATCTGTTTCAAGAGCAATATTTTACAAGGATATTACCACAAATGTTGCATCTATATTTAGATTATGGACGTTTAAGATGTTGAGAAGGATAGCCTATTGTGTGCTGGTATCCTGGGCAAATTCCCTTCTTGGGGTGAACTGTAAAATTAGGTCTACCCTGGGGTAAGCAGGAGTGCTGGTATGTGGGTACGGCACAGGCATTCTGGGTCAAAATGCACCTCATCTTGCATCTAAGTTTCCTCGTCTCTCCTTGTGTATTCAGTGCGATTGTTTTATCAACATAATGTTCAACTCGGAGCACAAAGTAGAAAAATAACTTATGGTTTCACCTGTTATAACTTCAAAAAACTGAAAGTAGTTCAATAAAGACAAATCGACAAGGGGGGGGTGGAGAGAGAGAGATAGAGAGAGAGAGAGAGAGAGAGAGAGAGAGAGAGAGAGAGAGAGAGAGAGAGAGAGAGAGAGAGAGAGAGAGAGAGAGAGAGAGAGAGAGAGAGAGAGAGAGAGAGAGAGAGAGAGAGAGAGAGAGAGAGAGAGAGGGAGAGAGAGAGAGAGAGGGAGAGAGAGGGTGAGAGAGAGAGAGAGAGAGAGAGAGAGAGATAGAGATAGAGATAGAGATAGAGATAGAGATAATGATAATGGGATATATTCCAAGAAGTTGATTGAGCAGAAAATGGTAGGGTGATACATGATCAGTCGGTGGGGCATGATCAGTTGGTGTGAGAATAAAGAAAGGAATACAGCAACAAGTGCTGGAGAGTCACTGATTCAAATTCAAACTGAAGCCTCGAGATTGAAAGTCATGGTTGCCTTTCATAACTGAAGACGGCCATTCACATGTGACATGCGAACATACTGGGAATGTGAATTTGCTTATACTGCAGGAGCTGATGCCCTGACAAGAAAGAACTTCACTCTAACATCACAACTGGTGTACCCTGGTGTCAATTAGGATGTCCAAGAAGACCAGATCACTTGCGACCCAGGGAGTTTCGGCAGGAATTTGTAATATTTTCAGGGTGTCGGCGATAACTCACCTCATTTTCGCAAATGACACGGTGGAATATTTTTAGTCCACCAACCAGTGCTGGCAGATGGAAGTCCAGTTTAATGTCCATTGGTGGGATGGCGTGCTCATTAATTGATGCCTTGCTCTGCATGTGGAACACCAAGATGAGAGTTTCTAGCTGGGTTGGGATTCAAATTCAGGCGAGACAACTGAGAGCTGAGTGTGCATACCTATAGGCAACCCTGCCAGTCTATTGTGATTGAAACTACTAAGAAGTCAAACAAAATGAAAATAAAACAAAGGTTCATTGTTATGTTCAGATAATTTAGTTGTGGAAGCATGTATTGCTCTAAAATCCTCGTCTCTGTGAGCTGTTATGGATCAAATTTGACTAAACCTGCCATTCTGGTATAGTAATCAACAAGAGTCAATGTACCTTGAAGCACACAATCCAGTTGACATATCTCATTGACCATGGTCAAGGTAAAACATCTGTTATATTTTGGAAAAGTACACTAGGTTGATATCCTATGATGAGGTAAATATTGAATGGTGTGAGTGTAATAGCTAGAGTATCCACTGTGAGTTTTGGAGGCCAGCGGTTCGAACCTGACCCTGGCTGTGTCATACCAAAGACTTTACAAATGGGAAAAATGGTATGTTCCTTGGTTGAAGCTCAGCATTAAAAAAAAATAGAGCAGGCATAAACAAGCAGAGGTTGGCAATCTTTGCACAGGCTTTGATGAGTCAAATGACTTCTTCCTGCATTGAATTTCCTTGGAAGGAAACTCCAATTTTAAGTACTCGGGTCCATCTTTCAAAATTATGAGCCACCGAGAATGAAATGGGGTATGCCACAGAATATAAATTTTAATGAAAAGGGATCCAAAGTTCAGGTTCCCATTTAAAATCCCATCCAAATCCATTGAAAAAACAGAGACGAGTATGAGGTTTGAAAATAACTGAAAGAACTGACATCAACACCAAAGGGACAATTTTTATCAATTTTTATCAATTTATCAATGTCAATTTTTATCAACTGAAAATTGACAAAGGTACACCAAATACCATGGGCAGCAAAGAGAAGCTAAGGTTTCGGGTGCTAGCCCTTTTAGTTGATAAAATGCATTGTTTGAAGTGTCTACTGATGCACACTCACGACAGCTTCGATAAAGACAAGTAGTATAATTTGAGTTGCATCAATTGCTGGGGGCATGGCTGTGCCATTGATGCAGTGCCTGCTGGAGGTTAAAGCAGGAATTTGTTCATGGTGTTGGCGATAACTCACAAACTCTTTGCTCAGGACACTATAGGATCTTTAGGTCAGGTTAGGTATGGGAGCATGTGCAGGAGCAGCAAATCGCTGCGTCCACTTTCCGCCAGTACTCCAAGGGACTCCGTCTGGCCATCCCCGAGGCAGATGCCTGGCCCATCCCCATCTCCTTGAGATGCTGATCAACCTGCTGCAACCACAAAGCACATGGTCGGCTCATTGGCCTCCTCCACTCACGAGGCTCCCTCGCTGAGAGAATCTGGTGAGCAGGATCAGCATCAGGAAAACAAGCCACATGTCCGAACAGCCGCAGCTGACGCTCACGGACTGTGCGGGTAACAAATCTCATTTGAGTCTCTCTCAGCAACTGCTCATTGGACACAAAGTCCGACAAGCGAGAGCCAATGATTCTCCGAAGTGACCTGGTACCAAAGGAATTAAGTCTCCATCTCCGATCCCTGGTCAGAGTCCAAGTCTCACATCCATAGAGCGAGACTGGAAGCACCAAGGACCTGAAGACTCGGACTTTCGACCTCCCACACGAATACTGGCAGCGCCACACCACATGATCCATTGAATACATGACTCCCCAGGACTAACCCAGATGTCTGTTGACCTGACTCACAGCCAGCAGAGACATGAATATCACTGCCAAGGTAAGTAAATCTCTCCATGACCTCAACATCCTCACCACAAACAGGTACAGAAAAGATAGCAGAATCCAGGATATCACTGAAAGCCTAGATCTTAGTTTGACCCAGGAAACCCGTAATTCCAGTGGCTGAGACTCCTCATTCAGCACCTTCACAGCCCCTGAAAGGACATCGAGAGTCTCTGCAAAGATGAGTGCATCATCTGCAAAATCAAGGTCAGAAATCTTGACATTCCCAAACGATGCACCGCAGCTTGATTTCTCCAACATCCTCCCCAGAATCCAGTCCATACAAGTGCTGAAAAGTGTGGGGGCCAGTGCATACCCTGTCGAACTCCAGCAACAACTGGAAATAAGTCAGAGATGGTATCACCACATCTCACAACACTCTCAGTACCAGAGTATAGTTCAGACATCAGATCGATCAGTTTTGGTGGCACCCCACCAAGACCAAGAATCCTCCAGAGACCATCCCAATTCACTGAATCAAACGTTTTACAGAGATCAAAGTAACCACAAGTAACCGGTCCAGTGGGCCTTCACTTTGGACTCCTCTGTCAAGAGCCGACCACCTTCTGCTCTAACTGCAGTACACCGAGGGATGGGATTGGATGAATGCAATGCACGAATTCCCCTGTAAGCAGGATGAAAATCACTTGACCACTGGTGATGCTCTACCCCCTCACAGATTCCTTGTACATCGGCCTCCTTGTCCACTGTTGGTGCACTCACAGTTTTATGCTTCACCTCACTGGACAGCTCAGCTCTACCATTCAGCCTGGCCCTGTGACTCTGGTCAATGGTATCCAGTGCCCCCTGAGAGACAATATTCTTCATCGCCCTTCGGTGAGATCCAAGACATCCACTGGCAACATCAAGGATGGTGGTCTTGACAGTACTCCACAACTCTTCAGGATACTCCAAAGCACCCAGACCCCACAATTTTTCACTCAGCCTATTTGCAAACTCCTCACCTACCCTCTCATCCTTGATCTTGCCAACATCCAGCCGAGGCTGGGATGGTACCTTTCTCCTGGATTTAAGGTGCAACTTCAGAGTTGCTACAACAAGCCGGTGGTCAGTATTGAGGAACTGAGCACTCCGGTAGACCCTGCAGTTCTAGATTATCCTCCAGTGACCATCAACAAACACATGGTCAATCTCCTTTGCCACACCACATGTTGAAATATCAAGTCCGGTGATGAGCCAGTGTGCGCTGAAACCATGAAACAGCCACCAATAATCCATGACTTCTTGGAAAGTCAAATAACTTAGTGCTATTCTGGTTCATATTTCCAGACCCATGGGGGCCAACATGTGTCCCATAATCATCCCTCTCAGTGCCAGTCGGTGCACTGAAATCCCCAAAGACTAGGAGAGTATCTCACCTGGGGCACTGATTAACCACAGACTCCAGTGTGGCATAGAATGCGTCCTTCATGGTGAGATCACTTGCCTCAGTCGGAACATATACAGAGACCAGGGTAACGACACCCAAGGAGTGAGGAATCCTTAGTCTCATAATACGCTCATTGACTGGTGTTACCTCAATTATCATTGGAGTCAGCTTATTGGACACAGCTACAGCAACTCCTTGGGCATGGTAACCATCAGAGTGACTAGACCAATAGTAGGTGTAACCACCCCCATGATCTCGCCGCAACCCGGTCTCCGAACCTCAGAGAGTGCTGCAATACCGATGCCGAAACGCTTGAGCTCAGTTGATAACAGGGACAGGTGATCATCCTCTCTTAGGGATACGACATTCCAGGCACCCACCCGAAGGGACCGCCTCAGGTTAACCCAAGGAGACCGCCGTCTGGTGGACAACATCTCAGCACCACCCCAACACACACGACCGCAATTTAACCCAGGAAGTTTACCCCGTGGTTTTCCTCCTATTCTGAAAGATTGGGGGTCCCAAAGTCTTTGCCCCAATCCCCCAATAGGATCTTTAACGTCCACCAACTAATGCAAGCAGACGGGGACGCCCAGTTTAACATCCATCCGAGGGGTGGTACACACATTGATGAATCACCTTGCCTGTGAAACATCGGGATGACATATTGTAGCTGGGTCAGGATTCAAACCCATGCTGGACAGCTTCGAGGCGAGTGTCCATTCCACTAAGGCATCATGCCAGCCCATTCTCCACTTTTAACCACCAAAGACTGGTCCAATGCTGCCGCAGCACTCTCTTGGTAAGGATTACACTGTAGTTTGCCACTGCCTTCCCTTCAGACCCAATTATTAAAACGTCCATTCTCAATGCAAAAAGTGGATCTAAACGTCTGAAATATATAAAGACATTCCTAATTGATGACAAGGTGAAGGTACACCGGATGTAACACCAATATAAAACAAACACATCAATGGTTTAAAGAAAAAACGACTTGAGATACATATATATATATATATATATATATATATATATATATATATATATATATATATATATATATATATATATATATATATTGTTGTGGTTACCAAATTCGCAAACCACCATTGAGGTCCCTTAGGTGAGGTATCTCGGTAAGTACATGTGTAGTTAGGTCCAAACCCGTTGTCTAGTGGGAATACATGTCATTTATGCGTGCTGCGACTCTTCAGGATAGCCGTTTTTCTTTTACTATCTTTATTTTGGACCAACCGCCATGATTACAACCACAACCACCGCTTCACCACAACCGCCACGACCTTCACGTCACACCTCGCAACCGTAGCATCGCCACCGTTCTTGCCCCGCTGTGGGTACCGGTGTTGGACTCGTGCAGGGCGCGCGTCGAACAGCGTGTACAAAATCATGGATTTTGTGCTTCAAAAACGGATCAAAAACGACACACGCCCACTTTTTGCCGTCCAATCGGTGAGCAAGGGGCGATTTGGCCCCGCCTCCAGGACGATCGATATATGCAAATTTGTGGATCAAAAAGCCTTCACGCCCACTTTTTCTCGGGCCAATGGGGAGCGAGGTGAAAGGTCAAAGGGAGGGGGTCAAAGGCGAAGCTACGGGGGGATAAAAGGACCGTGTTCGTCAGTCAGGAGAGTCGGAGAGTCCAGAGGCGGAGAGTGGAGAGTCGGAAAGTCCAGAGGCGGAGAGTAGGGAGTCGAGAGTCGGAGAGTCCAGAGGCGGAGAGTGGAGAGTCGGAGAGTCCAGAGGCGGAGAGGTGGAGAGTCGGAGAGTCCGGAGTCGAGGGGTGGAGAGTCGGAGAGTCCAGAGGCGGAGAGTAGGAGAGTCGGAAGCAGAGGGTCAAGACTTCGCGGGCGGTGGAGCTGCTCGTCGTGTGCGTTGGAGTCGGAACGGAGGGGACGAGCTGTGGAAAGGCGGCGACACCAGACGAGGGGGTGCTCGCGTCGTGCAGGAAGCTGCACCCGAGGGAGGCCGACAGCGCGACCTGGCCAAGGTGGAGACGCTCGTCGCACATAATAAAGATCCTCTATACCCCGAGCATCAGCAACCCCCTCCTGTTTCCCCCCGCGCTGAGATAGTGCGACCAAGGGGGCCCCTTTCCCACCCCCTGCCAGACACTGTCCGCGAGGTCCGCGGAGTTGGGGCGCCATCGCCGCTCCGCGTCTCATCACCAGACGGGTAGGCGCGACCCGGTCTCGGCCTCAGGCCCGCCTCATCCTTGAGGGTATTTCTTTTCCTTGGTTTTGGGTATGTGTTGTCGGCGCCGTCTGTGAGGTAGAATTGTATAAGTGTTGCCGTGTGCTCGGTAGTCGGTATTAGCTCTGCATTGTGTTTTCGCTTTTACATTTGCTTTTTGTGTAAATTGCATTGTGTCTTTTCTGTGTGCTTTTGGTGGAATTGAATGTGTGCTTCCCGTGTGCCGCGAATAAATGTGCTTTTGTGTTGAACTGTTTCCCGCTTCGCTTCGTCATTTCTCCCATTGAATCCTCATCTTGCTTCACGTAAAGGGTTGGTAGTGGGCTGAATACGCCCGATAATTAATCGAACCGTCGAGGTCGACGATAACACCGCTCGGTTATTCTGATAGTACGGAACGGGTCGCTTAAGTGGCCCGTGTCCGAAGTCGACCTGCGGCGAGGTGCGATCGCCCGGTCTACCCTCCGCGTGGGTACTTAGGTAGGTCGAATTTGGCGAGCAACCCTATCCCACGCGGGGGCTGATTGGCTCGATCGCGGTGAGACCGAAAGGTCCACCCGTGACTGGTTCCCGGCGTTAGTCCGAGAGGGTCACGACTGGATTGTCCGTCCGGTGGGCGACGTGCCGCGATTCGAGTTACGTGGCCATCCGCACGCCGGCGGGCGCGAAAACCGCAACAATATATATATATATATATATATATATATATATATATATATATATATATATATATATATATATATATATATATATATATATACAGTAATCCCCCGTTTCTCGCGGGGGTTACGTTCCAAACCCTCCCGCGGTAAGTGAAAATCCGCGATGAATGGACGCCTCCACAAAACACGTTATAAACACATTTTAATCTCAATTAAACACATAAAGAAAACAT